>NW_027446130.1:0-99175 GCF_038048845.1 Mixophyes fleayi | reverse complement strand
TTTCCGGAGTTGGCCTGAAGATGGATCCAGACAAGGTGAATGCTGTATTACATTGGCCCCAGCCAACTACTCTTCGTGCTATCCAGCGTTTTTTAGGTTTTGCCAATTACTATAGACGCTTCATTCAAGACTTTTCATCCATTGCATCTCCTATTGTGGCCCTGACTCGGAAAGGGGCTAATACTAAGCAATGGTCATCTGAGGCTCTCCAAGCCTTTCAAATTCTCAAAGAGTCCTTCTCTTCTGCTCCCATTCTTCGACAGCCTGATGTGACACTCCCCTTCTTCCTAGAAGTAGATGCCTCTAATGTGGGCTTAGGAGCCATTCTCTCCCAACGCTCGGAGCAACAAAAATTCCATCCTTGTGCCTTCTACTCTCGGGGTCTTCTGCCCGCAGAGAAAAATTATACAATCGGGGACAAGGAGTTGCTGGCTATCAAAGCTGCATTAGAGGAATGGAGATACTTATTGGAAGGAGCTCGCCATCCGGTGACGATCTTCACGGATCATAAGAACTTGTCATATCTTCAATCTGCCCAATGCTTGAACCCTCATCAAGCAAGATGGTCTCTTTTCTTTTCCCGTTTTGAATTAATTATAACCTTCAAACCAGCTGCTAAGAACAAAAAAGCTGACGCTCTATCTCGAGCTTTTGTGACGTCCTCTGATGTAGAAGAGGTTCCCAACCATGCTATTCTAGACCCCAAATGTATCTCACTGGCTGCTTCATCCACCAAAATGCTACCATTTGGGAAGACCCTCGTGCCTCCTACTCTGATTAGGAAAATCCTTTCGTGGTTCCATGCCTCTCGTTTTTCTGGACACGCCGGTGAACACAAGACCTTTGAGATTCTCTCTCGAAGTTACTGGTGGCCTTCAATGAGGAGAGACGTCAAAGAGTTTATTGCTTCCTGTGAGTTATGTTCTCAGTTCAAATCCTCCCGCAGAACTCCAGCAGGGTTGCTGCGACCACTACCCATTCCGTCCAAACCTTGGACCCATATTAGTATGGATTTCGTTACTGATTTGCCACCTAGTAAGAATCATAATACTATTTGGGTGGTGGTAGACAGATTTTCGAAGATGGCTCATTTCGTCCCTCTGTCTGGTTTGCCTTCCTCGTCTACTCTGGCTGAACATTTCATTAAAGAAATCTTCCGTATCCATGGATGTCCGTCTGAGATTGTGTCAGATAGAGGAGTACAATTCTTTTTCAGATTCTGGCGGGCCCTTTGTAAAACCTTGGGCATACGATTAGCACTCTCATCTTCTTACCATCCGCAATCTAACGGACAAACTGAACGAGTCAATCAAGATCTTGAGACTTTTATAAGGATGTTCTCATCAGCCAATCAAGACAACTGGGTAGAATTGCTTCCTTGGGCTGAATTCGCCCATAACAACATGTACCATGAGTCATCATCCAAAACTCCATTCTTTGTGGTCTACGGTCACCATCCGTCTTTTCCGGAATTTCCTGCCCTCCCTCCCACCCAAGTTCCTGCTGTGGAGACTGCTTGTCAGACCTTCAAAAATATCTGGTCTCAGGTCAAAACCTGTTTAAAGAAGACATCTAACAAATATAAGTCTTTCGCAGATAAGAAGAGGCGGGCTATTCCACCACTAAAAATTGGAGATCGTGTCTGGTTATCTACCAAAAATATTCGTTTGAAGGTTCCATCTATGAAATTCGCCCCTCGTTTTATTGGTCCATATAGGATCATTCAAGTAATCAATCCAGTATGTGTTAAACTTCTTCTTCCTAAGAATCTTCGGATTTCCAATGCCTTCCATGTGTCTTTGCTCAAACCTCTCATCATCAACCGTTTCTCGACTCCTCCCTCAGCTCCGCAGCCAGTTCAAGTTCATCAGGAGGAGGATTTCGAGATTACTGAGGTATTGGATGCAAAAATTTCGCGAGGAGTTTTCCGTTTCCTCGTTCATTGGAAGGGCTTTGGTCCTGAGGAGCGCTCGTGGATCAAAGCTGAAGATCTTAATGCTCCTGCCCTTTTGAAGAAGTTTTATTCCAAAAATCTGGACAAGCCCGGTTCCAGGCGTTCTGTGCCCACCTTTAAAAGGGGGGGGTACTGTCACTCACCAGACTGTGAGTGCTTCTTCCCGGACATTTAGGAACCGTGGTCGTCCTCCATCCTGAGGGTCTGCGCATGCGCAGCCCTTTCTAATCCTTCAGTGTATGTTCCTTTAACTTAATTGGCAGATCAGACAACACTCCCTATATTAAGCACCTGTAGTCAACACCACGTTGCCTGATCTTGGAGTCTCATTCCCCATGAGTCTCTGAAGGTGTTCCTGTGTTTCCTCGTGTATTCAGCGCTGCTGATTCCTGTGGTTTCCAAACCACTTCTACCTCTGTGGTTTCCAAACCACTTCTACTATTGTGGTTCCCATACCACTTCTACCACCTGTGTATCATCGTGACTGTTAGCTGATTCCTATCCGCTGCCTCCGTGCACTACAGTCTTCAAAGCCACTTCAACTCTACCATATATCATTGTGACTGTTAGCTGATTCCTATCCGCTGCTTCCGTGCACTACAGTCTTCAATCCACATCCACTCACCTGTGCATCATCGTGACTGTTTGGCTGATTCCTATCCGCTGCCTCTGTGCGCTTCAGTCTTCAGCTCATCTCAACTCTCCCGTGTTTCCTCGAGACTGCTGCTACTATTGCTATCCACTACTCTCCGTGATCAACAGTTCCAGTTCAACTCTGCTCTCCCGTGTCCCATCGTTACTGCACCTGCTGGTTGCTTTTGGCTACCTCCTTGTGTCCGCAGAGTCCTGCTGCTGCTGTTCTCAGCTCTACTCGTCCATCTACTGCTGATCCGCTCTCCACGCCTTCCTGTGTTCCGCTGGTCTCTACCCGCCTGTCAGCATTGGATTCGTGTCTCACCATTTACCCCTCTGCTAGACCATCACCATTCTCCTGGGTCCTCCAAGAGACCAGTTCCACGCTCTACAGATTCCTGTGTATTGGTGTCCCTGCTGGTCTACTTACCTGTGCGCTGCACCTACTAGACCACCGCTTCACCCATCCAGGGACTTCGCATCCTGCCGGCCTCCTGCCGCTCAGGTATCTCTGCACTCCTGTCTGACTGCCTGCTTCTGAACCACGGTATGCATACTTCTCATAGACTGTGCTGTGTATTGCATATCTTGCTGGACTGTGTTGGTTCTCCTCTGGAGTTTGCTATCCGCTGAGTCTATTGTCATCATTGACTGTGTTATCTTGTGCCGGATTACTTCAAGAGACATTCTATAATTGCAGTGCTGTTCAGTCATTTATCTATATTGTGCATATTACTGTGGATCGAGTTTAAGGTGCCCGTGTATATCCTGTGTTGCAGTCTCTCCCCGTGCACCTCCTCACATATATGTTCAGTGGTACAACTTGCTAGAGGCAGACCACTGATCCCTGTTTCCTGTATCACCTGTTCCAGTATCCTCTCACATAGCAGTGGTACAACTTGCTAACGCAGACCACTGACTCCCCGGATACCTCCACTTGGATTCCATTCCTTCACTCAGACAGCGGTACAACTTGCTATCCGCAGACCGCTGACTCTCATCACCTCCTCGTTTCTGTTGGACATTCCTCCTCACTATAGCAGTGGTACAACTTGCTTCCGCAGACCACTGACTACCTTCACGTGTCCTTTGTCCATACAGTTCCTCGTGTATTATTACCTCCATATTACCAGTGCTGCTAGTCATAGACTTTCCTGAGCATCTCATCATCTGCTATTTCCTGTTCCGTGATCACCCTACTACCGGAGTACCATATTACCACCTATATTGCTCTGGTAAGCCTATCACCTGGTGATCCCTGGGTAAAGACTCCTAGTGCCCGTGACAATGACGAAATGAATAAAAAATGCAGAATATTGAAATGAATGATGATTGATAAATAATGAAATGAATGATGAATGATGAAATGAATGATGAATGATGAATTACAAAATGAATGATGAATGAGGAATGATGAAATAAATGATGAATGATAAATGTAATGATGAATGATGAAATGAATGATCAATGATGAATGATGAAATGAATTATGAATAATGAAATGAATGATTAAATGAATGATGAAACGAATGATGAATGATGAAATGAATGATTAATGATGAATGATGAAATGAATGATGAATGATGAATGATGAAATGAATGATGAACGATGAATGATTAATGATGAAATGAATGATGAGTGATGAATGATGAATGATGAAATGAATGATGAATGATTAATGATGAATTGAATGATGAATGATGAAATGAATGATCACTGATGAATTATGAATGATGAAATGAATGATGAATGATGAAATGAATGATGAATGATGATTTATGAAATGAATGATGAATGATGAAATGGATGATTAATAAATAAATGAATGATGAATGCTAAATGTTGAAATGAATGATAAATGATGAACTGAATGATGAAAGCTGAATGATGAAATGAATGATGAATGATGAAATGGATGATGAGTGATGAATGATGAAATGAAAGATGAATGATGAAATGAATGATGAATGATGAAATGAATAAAAAAATGCAGAATATTTAAAATGAATGATGATTAATAAATGATGAAATGAATGATGAATGATGACATGAATGATGAATGATGAATTACAAAATAAATGATAAATGAGGAATGATGAAATGAATGATAAAATGAATGATGAATGATGAAATGATTGATGAATGATGAATGATGAAATGATTGATGAATGATGAATGATGAATCATGAATGATACAAA
Organism: Mixophyes fleayi; assembly: GCF_038048845.1. Taxonomy (NCBI): domain Eukaryota; kingdom Metazoa; phylum Chordata; class Amphibia; order Anura; family Limnodynastidae; genus Mixophyes; species Mixophyes fleayi. The sequence continues at coordinate 94,387 of NW_027446130.1, read as the reverse complement.
GAATGATGAATGATGAAATGAATGATGAATGATGAAATGAATGATAAATGATGAATTAGGAATTAGGAATTAGGATTTAGATATGGTGAAATGAATGATGAATGATGAAATGAATGATGAATGATGGAATGAATGATGAATGATGAAATGAATGGTGAATGATGAAATGAATGATGAAATGAATTATAAATAATGAAATGAATGATTAAATGAATGATGAATGATGAAATAAATGATAAAACGAATGATGAATGATGAAATGAATGATTAATGATGAAATGAATAATGAAATGAATGATGAATGATGAAATGAATGATGAATGATGAAATGAAAGATAAATGATGAAATGAATGATGAATGATGATTTATGAAATGGATGATGAATGATGAATGATGAAATGAAAGATGAATGATGAAATGAATGATGAATGATGGAATGAATAAAAAATGCAGAATATTGAAATGAATGATGATTTATAAATGATGAAATGAATGATGAATGACGAATGATGAAAAGAATGATGAATGATGATTACAAAATGAATGATGAATGATGAAATGAATGATGAATGATAAAATGAATGATGAATGATGAAATGACTGATGAATGATGAATGATTAATTATGAAATGAATGCTGAATGATGAATTAGGAATAAGGAATGATGAAATGAATGATGAAATAAATGATGAATGATGAGCAATAAAATGAATGATAAATGATGAAATGAATGATGAATAATGAAATAAATGATAAAATGAATGATGAAATGAATGATGAATGATGAAATAAATGATTAAATGAATGATGAATGATGAAATGAATGATGAAACGAATGATGAATAATGAAATGAATGATTAATGATGAATGATGAAATGAATGGTGAATGATGAAATGAATGATGAATGATGAATGATGAAATGAATGATGAACGATGAATGATGAAATAAATAATGAATGATGAAATGAATGTTGAAACGAATAATAAATGATGAAATGAATGATGACTGCTGAATGATGAAATGGATAATGAATGATGAATGATGAAAAGAATGATAATTGATGAATAATTAATGATGAAAATGAATGATGAATGATGAAATGAATAATGATTGATGAATGATGAAATGAATGATGAATGATGAAATGAATGATGAATGATGAATAATAAATTATGAATGATGAAATGCATGATGAAAGAGTAATGATGAAATGAATGATGAATGAGGAATTATGAATGATGAATGATGCTATGAATGATGTATGATGAAATGAATGATGGATGATGAATGATAAAATGAATGATGAATGATGAAATGAATGGTGAATGATGAAATGAATGATGAATGATGAATGTTCAAAAAAGAATGATGAATTATGAATGATGAATGATGAACAATGAAATGAATGATGAAATGAATGATGAATGATAAATAATGAAATGAATAATGAATGATGAAATGAATGAAAAATGATGAATGATGAAATGAATGATGAATGGTGAATGTCGAATGATGAATGATGCTCTGAATAATGAATGATGAAATGAATGATGAATGATGAAATGAATGATGAAATGAATGATGAATAATGAAATTAATGATGAATGATGAAATGAATGATGAATGATGAAATGAATGATGATTGATGAATAATGAATGATGAATGATGAAATGAATGATGAATAATGAATGATGAAATGAATGATGAATGATGAAATGAATTATGAATAATGAAATGAATGATTAAATAAATGATGAATGATTAAATGAATGATGAAACAAATGATGAAATGAATGATTAATGATGAATGATGAAATAAATAATGAATGATGAAATGAATGATGAATGTTGAAATGAACGATGAGTGATGAATGATGAATGATGAAATGAATGATGAAAGATTAATGATGAATTGAATGATGAATGATGAATGATTAAATGAATGATCACTGATGAATGATGAATGATGAAATGAATGATGAATGATGATTTATGAAATGAATGATGAATGATGAAATGAATGATTAATGAATAAATGAATGATGAATGCTAAATGTTTAAATAAATGATAAATGATGAAATGAATGATGAAAGCTGAATGATGAAATGAATGATGAATGATGAAATGGATGATGAGTGATGAATGATGAAATGAATGATGAATGACGAAATTAATAAAAAATCCAGAATATTGAAATGAATGATGATTGATAAATAATGAAATGAATGATGAATGATGAATTACAAAATGAATGATGAATGAGGAATGATGAAATAAAGGCTGAATGATAAAATTAATGATGAATGATGAAATGAATGATCAATGATGAAGAATGAAATGAATTATGAATAATGAAATTAATGATTAAATGAATGATGAAACGAATGATGAATGATGAAATGAATGATTAATGATGAATGATGAAATGAATGATGAATGATGAAATGAATGATGAATGATGAATGATGAAATGAATGATGAATGATGAATGATGAAATAAATAATGAATGATGAAATGAATGATGAGTGATGAATGATGAATGATGAATGATGAAATGAATGATGAATGATTAATGATGAATTGAATGATGAATGATAAATGATTAAATGAATGATGAAATGAATGATCACTGATGAATTATGAATGATGAAATGAATGATGAATGATGAAATGAATGATGAATGATGATTTATGAAATGAATGATGAATGATGAAATGAATGATTAATAAATAAATGAAAGATGAATGCTAAATGTTGAAATGAATGATGAATGATGAAATGGATGATGAGTGATGAATGATGAAATGAAAGATGAATGATGAAATGAATGATGAATGATGAAATGAATAAAAAATGCAGAATATTGAAATGAATGATGATTAATAAATGATGAAATGAATGATGAATGATGAAATTAATGATGAATGATGAATTACAAAATGAATGATAAATGAGGAATGATGAAATGAATGATAAAATGAATGATGAATGATGAAATGACTGATGAATGATGAATGATGAAATGAATGATGAATGATGAATTAGGAATTAGGATTAGATATGGTGAAATGAATGATTAATGATGAAATGAATGATGAATGATGAAATGAATGATGAATGATGAAATGAATGGTGAATGATAAAATTAATGATGAATGATGAAATGAATTATAAATAATGAAATGAATGATGAATGATGAATGATGAATGATGAAATAATTAATGCATGATGAATGATGAATGATGAAATAAATAATGCATGATGAAATGAATGATGAAATGAATGATGAGTGAGGAATGATGAATGATGAATTAGGAATTAGGAATGGTGAAATGAATGATGAATGAGGAAATGAATGATGCATGATGAATGATGAAATGAATGATGAATGATGAAATAAATGATGAATGATGAAATGAATGATAAAATGAATGATGAAATGAATGATGAATGATGAAATAAATGATAAATGATGAAATGAATGATGAAATGAATGATGAATGATAAAATGAATGATGAAATGAATGATGAATGATGAATGATGAAATGAATTATGAATAATGAAATGAATGATTAAATGAATGATGAATGATTAAATGAATGATGAAACGAATGATGAATGATGAAATGAATGATTAATGATAAATGATGAAATAAATAATGAATGATGAAATGAATGATGTATGATGAAATGAATGATGGATGATGAATGATGAAATGAATGATGAATGATGAAATGAATGGTGAATGATGAATGATGAATGTTCAAAAAAGAATGATGAATTATGAATGATGAATGATGAATAATGAAATGAATGATGAAATGAATGATGAATGATAAATAATGAAATGAATAATGAATGATGAAATGAATGAAAAATAATGAATGATGAAATGAATGATGAATGGTGAATGTCGAATGATGAATAATGAAATGAATGATGAATGATGCTCTGAATAATGAATTATGAAATTAATGATGAATGATGAAATGAATGATGAAATGAATGATGAATAATGAAATGAATGATGAATGATGAAATGAATGATGAATGATGAAATGAATGATGAGTGATGAATAATGAATGATGAATGATGAAATGAATGATGAATAATGAATGATGAAATGAATGATGAATGATGAAATGAATTATGAATAATGAAATGAATGATTAAATGAATGATGAATGATTAAATAAATGATGAAACGAATGATGAAATGAATGATTAATGATGAATGATGAAATAAATAATGAATGATGAAATGAATGATGAATGTTGAAATGAACGATGAGTGATGAATGATGAATGATGAAATGAATGATGAAAGATTAATGATGAATTGAATGATGAATGATGAATGATTAAATGAATGATCACTGATGAATGATGAATGATGAAATGAATGATGAATGATGATTTATGAAATGAATGATGAATGATGAATGATGAAATGAATGAATAATGAATAAATGAATGATGAATGCTAAATGTTTAAATAAATGATAAATGATGAAATGGATGATGAGTGATGAATGATGAAATGAAAGATGAATGATGAAATGAATGATGAATGACGAAATGAATAAAAAATCCAGAATATTGAAATGAATGATGATTGATAAATAATGAAATGAATGATGAATGATGAATTACAAAATGAATGATGAATGAGGAATGATGAAATAAAGGCTGAATGATAAAATTAATGATGAATGATGAAATGAATGATCAATGATGAAGAATGAAATGAATGATGAATGATGAAATGAATGATTAATGATGAATGATGAAATGAATGATGAATGATGAAATGAATGATGAATGATGAATGATGAAATGAATGATGAACGATGAATGATGAATGATGAAATAAATAATGAATGATGAAATGAATGATGAGTGATGAATGATGAATGATGAAATGAATGATGAATGATTAATGATGAATTGAATGATGAATGATGAATGATTAAATGAATGATGAAATGAATGATCACTGATGAATTATGAATGATAAAATGAATGATGAATGATGAAATGAATGATGAATGATGATTTATGAAATGAATGATGAATGATGAATGATGAAATGAATGATTAATAAATAAATGAATGATGAATGCTAAATGTTGAAATGAATGATGAATGATGAAATGGATGATGAGTGATGAATGATGAAATGAAAGATGAATGATGAAATGAATGATGAATGATGAAATGAATAAAAAATGCAGAATATTGAAATGAATGATGATTAATAAATGATGAAATGAATGATGAATGATGAAATGAATGATGAATGATGAATTACAAAATGAATGATAAATGAGGAATGATGAAATGAATGATAAAATGAATGATGAATGATGAAATGACTGATGAATGATGAATGATGAAATGAATGATGAATGATGAATTAGGAATTAGGAATTAGGATTAGATATGGTGAAATGAATGATTAATGATGAAATGAATGATGAATGATGAAATGAATGATGAATGATGAAATGAATGATGAATGATGAAATGAATGGTGAATGATAAAATGAATGATGAAATAATTAATGCATGATGAATGATGAATGATGAATGATGAAATAAATAATGCATGATGAAATGAATGATGAAATGATTGATGAGTGAGGAATGATTAATGATGAATTAGGAATTAGGAATGGTGAAATGAATGATGAATGAGGAAATGAATGATGCATGATGAATGATGAAATGAATGATGAATGATGAAATAAATGATGAATGATGAAATGAATGATAAAATGAATGATGAAATGAATGATGAATGATGAAATAAATGATAAATGATGAAATGAATGATGAAATGAATGATGAATGATAAAATGAATGATGAATGATGAAATGAATGATCAATGATGAATGATGAAATGAATTATGAATAATGAAATGAATGATTAAATGAATTATGAATGATTAAATGAATGATGAAACGAATGATGAATGATGAAATGAATGATTAATGATGAATGATGAAATAAATAATGAATGATGAAATGAATGATGAATGTTGAAATGAACGATGAGTGATGAATGATGCATGATGAAATGAATGATGAAAGATTAATGATGAATTGAATGATGAATGATGAATGATTAAATGAATGATCACTGAAGAATGATGAATGATGAAATGAATGATGATTTATGAAATGAATGATGAAATGAATAAATGATTGATGAATGCTAAATGTTTAAATAAATGATAAATGATGAAATGAATGATGAAAGCTGAATGATGAAATGAATGATGAATGATGAAATGGATGATGAGTGATGAATGATGAAATGAAAGATAAATGATGAAATGAATGATGAATGACGAAATGAATAAAAAATGCAGAATATTGAAATGAATGATGATTGATAAATAATGAAATGAATGATGAATGATGAAATGAATGATGAATGATGAATTACAAAATGAATGATAAATGAGGAATGATGAAATAAATGATGAATGATAAAATAAATGATGAATGATGAAATGAATGATCAAAGATGAATGATGAAATGAATTATGAATAATGAAATGAATGATTAAATGAATGATGAAACAAATGATGAACGATGAAATGAATGATTAATGATGAATGATGAAATGAATGATGAAATGAATGATGAATGATGAATGATGAAATGAATGATGAACGATGAATGATGAAATAAATAATGAATGATAAAATGAATGATGAGTGATGAATGATGAATGATGAATGATGAAATGAATGATGAATGATTAATGATGAATTGAATGATGAATGATGAATGATTAAATGAATGATGAAATGAATGATCACTGATGAATTATGAATGATGAAATGAATGATGAATGATGAAATGAATGATGAATGATGATTTATGAAATGAATGATGAATGATGAATGATGAAATGAATGATTAATAAATAAATGAATGATGAATGCTAAATGTTGAAATGAATGATGAAAGCTGAATGATGAAATGAATGATGAATGATGAAATGGATGATGAGTGATGAATGATGAAATGAAAGATGAATGATGAAATGAATGATGAATGATGAAATGAATAAAAAAATGCAGAATATTGAAATGAATGATGATTAATAAATGATGAAATGAATGATGAGTGATGACATGAATGATGAATGATGAATTACAAAATGAATGATAAATGAGGAATGATGAAATGAATGATGAATGATGAAATGATTAATGAATGATGAATGATGAATCATGAATGATACAAAGAATGATGAATGATGAAATGAATGATGAATGATGAAATGAATGATGAATGATGAATGATGAATTAGGAATTAGGATTTAGATATAGTGAAATGAATGATTAATGATGAAATGAATGATGAATGATGAAATGAATGATGAATGATGGAATGAATGATGAATGATGAAATGAATGATGAATGATGAAATGAATGGTGAATGATAAAATGAATGATGAATGATGAAATGAATTATAAATAATGAAATGAATGATTAAATGAATGATAAATGATGAAATGAATGATAAAACGAATGATGAATGATGAAATGAATGATTAATGATGAATGATGAAATGAATAATGAAATGAATGATGAATGATGAAATGAATGATGAACGATGAATGATGAATGTTACAAGAAAAATGATTGATGAAATGAATGATGAATGATGAAATGAATGATGATGAATAATGAATGATGAAATTAATGATTATTGATGAATGATTAAATGAATGATGAATGATGAAATGAATGATCACTGATGAATTATGAATGATGAAATGAATGATGAAATGAATGATGAATGGTGAAATGAATGATTAATGATAAATGATGAAATGAATGATGAATGATGAAATGAATGATGAATGATGAAATTATAGATGAATTATGAATGATGTATGATGAATGATTAAATGAATAATGAATGATGAAATGAATGATCACTGATGAATTATGAATGATGAAATAAATGATGAATGATGAAATGAAAGATAAATGATGAAATGAATTATGAATGATGATTTATGAAATGGATGATGAATGATGAATGATGAAATGAAAGATGAATGATGAAATGAATGATAAATGATGGAATGAATAAAAAATGCAGAATATTGAAATGAATAATGATTGATAAATGATGAAATGAATGATGAATGATGAAAAGAATGATGAATGATGATTACAAAATGAATGATGAATGATGAAATGAATGATGAATGATAAAATGAATGATGAATGATGAATGATGAATGATTAATTATGAAATGAATGCTGAATGATGAATTAGGAATAAGGAATGATGAAATGAATGATGAAATAAATGATGAATGATAAGTAATAAAATGAATGATAAATGATGAAATGAATGATGAATGATGAAATAAATTATAAAATGAATGATAATTTGAATGATGAATGATGAAATAAATGATTAAATGAATGATGAATGATGAAATGAATGATGAAACGAATGATGAATAATGAAATGAATGATTAATGATGAATGATGAAATGAATGGTGAATGATGAAATGAATGATGAATGATGAAATAAATAATGAATGATGAAATGAATGATGAAACGAATAATAAATGATGAAATGAATGATGACTGCTGAATGATGAAATGGATAATGAATGATGAAAAGAATGATAATTGATGAATAATTAATGATAAAATGAATGATGAATGATGAAATGAATAATGATTGATGAATGATGAAATGAATGATGAATGATGAAATGAATGATGAATGATGGATGATAAATTATGAATGATGAAATGCATGATGAAAGAGTAATGATGAAATGAATGATGAATGAGGAATTATGAATGATGAATGATGCTATGAATGATGTATGATGAAATGAATGATGAATGATGAATGATGAAATGAATGGTGAAAGATGAAATGAATGATGAATGATGAATGTTCAAAAAAGAATGATGAATTATGAATGATGAATGATGAATAATGAAATGAATAATGAATGATGAAATGAATGAAAAATGATGAATGATGAAATGAATGATGAATGGTGAATGTCGAAAGATGAATAATGAAGTGAATGATGAATGATGCTCTGAATAATGAATGATGAAATTAATGATGAATGATGAAATGAATGATGAAATGAATGATGAATAATGAAATGAATGATGAATGATGAATGATGAGATGAATGATGAAATGAATGATGAATGATGAAATGAATGATGAATGATGAATGATGAATGATGAAATGAATGATGAATGATGAATGATTAAATGAATGATGAATGATGAATGATGAAATGAATGATCACTGATGAATTATGAATAATGAAATTAATAATGAATGATGAAAAGAATGATGAATAATGAATGATGAAATGCATGATGAAAGATGAATGATGAAATGAATGATGAAATGAATGATGAATGATGAATGATGCTATGAATGATGAAATGAATGATGGATGATGAATGATGAAATCAATGGTGAATGATGAAATGAATGATGACTGATGACTGTTCAAAAAAGAATGATGAATTATAAATGATGAATGATGAATAATGAAATAAATGATGAAATAGATGATGAATGATGAAATGAATGATGAATGATGAATGATAAATAATGAAATGAATAATGAATGATGAAATGAATGAAAAATGATGAATGATGAAATGAATGATTAAGGATGAATGATGAAATGAATGGTGAATGACGAATGATGAATCATGAAATGAATGATGAATGATGCTATGAATGATGAATGATGACTGATGAAATGAATGATGAATGATAAAATGAATGACTAATGATAATTTATGAAATGAATGACGAATGATGAAATGAATGATAAATGATGAAATGAATGATGAATGATTATTTATGAAATGAATGATGAATGATGAATGATTAAATGCATGATGAATGCTGAATGTTGAAATGAATAATGAATGAAGAAATTAATGATGAATGCTGAATGATGGAATGAATGATGAATGATGAATGATGAAATGAATGATGAATGATGAAATGAATGATGAATGATGAATGTTCAAAAAAGAATGAGGCATGATGAATGATGAAATGAATGATGAATTATGAATAATGAAATGAATGATGAATGATAAAATGAATGATGAAATGAATGATGAATGATGAAATGAATAATAAATGATGAAATTAATGATAAATGATGAATGATGAAATGAATGATTAATGATAAATGATGAAATGAATGATTAATGATGAATGATGAAATGAATGATGAATGATGCTATGAATGATCAAATGAATGATGGATGATGAATGATGAATTAGTAATTAGCAATGATGAAATGAATGATAAATGATGAATGATGAAATGAATCATGAATTATGAATGATGGAATGCATGATAATAGATGAATGATGAAATGGATGATGAATGATGAATTATGAATGATGAAATGAATTTTGGAAGATGAATGATGAAATGAATAATGAATGATGACTGATGAAATGAATGATTAATGATGAAAAGTTGAAATGAATGATGAATGATGAAATGAATGATAAATGATGAATGATGAATCATGAATGATACAATGAATGATGAATGATGAAATGAATGATTAATGATGAAATGAATGATGAATCATCAATCATGAATGATAAAAAGAATGATGAATAATGAAATGAATGATGAATGATAAAATGAATGATGAATGATGAAATGAATGATGAATGATGAATGATGAATTAGGAATTAGGAATGGTGAAATGAATGATGAATGAGGAAATAAATGATGCATGATGAATGATGAAATGAATGATGAATGATGAAATAAATAATGAAATGAATGATGAAATGAATGATAAAATGATGGATAAAATGAATGATGAAATGAATGATGAATGATAAAATAATTGATGAATGATGAATGATGAAATAATTGATGAAATGAATGATGATTGATGAATGATGAAATGAATAATGAATGATGAATGATGAAATGAATGATGAATAATGAAATGAATGATTAAATGAATGATAAATGATGAAATTAATGATGAAACGAATGATTAATGATGAATGATGAAATGAATGATGAATGATGAATGATGAAATGAATGATGAACGATGAATGATGAAATAAATAATGAATGATGAATGATTGAATGAATGATGAAATGAATGATCACTGATGAATTATGAATGATGAAATGAATGATGAATGATGAAATGAAGGATGAATGATGATTTATGAAATGAATGATGAAAGCTGAATGATGAAATGAATGATAAATGATGAAATGGATAATGAATGATGAATGGTGAAATGGAAGATGAATGATAAAATGAATAAAAAAAGCAGAATTTTGAAATGAATGATGATTGATAAATGATGAAATGTATGATGAAGGATGAATTACAAAATGAATGATGAATGAGGAATGATGAAATGAATGATGAATGATACAATGAATGATGAATGATGAAATGAATGATGAATGATTAAATGAATGATAAATGATGAATTAGGAATTAGGAATTAGGAATGGTGAAATGAATGATGAATGAGGAAATAAATGATGCATGATGAATGATGAAATGAATGATGAATGATGAAATGAATGATGAATGATGAAATGAATGATAAAATGAATGATGAAATGAATGATGAATGATGAAATAAATGATGAATGATGAATGATGAAATAAATGATAATTGATGAATGATGAAATGAATGATGATTGATGAAATATGAAATGAATGATGAATGATGAAATGAATTATGAATAATGAAATGAATGATGAAACGAATGATGAATGATGAAATGAATGATGAAACGAATGATGAAATGAATGATTACTGATGAATGATGAAATGAATGATAAATGATGAATGATTAAATGAATGATGAAATGAATAATCACTGATGAATTATGAATGATGAAATGAATGATGAATGATGAAATGAATGATGAATGATGATTTATGAAATGAATAATGAATGATGAATGATGAAATGAATGATGAATGTATAAATCAATGATGACGGCTGAATGTTGAAATGAATGATAAATGATGAAATGAATGATGAATGTTGAAATGGATGATGAATGATGAAATGAAAGATAAATGATAAAATGAATAAAAAATGCAGAATATTGAAATGAATGATGATTGATAAATGATTAAATGAATGATGAATGATGAATTACAAAATGAATGATGAATGAGGAATGATGAAATGAATGATAAAATGAATGATGCAATGATTGATGAATGATGTATGATGAAATGATTGATGAATGATGAATCATGAATGATACAAAGAATGATGAATGAAGAAATGAATGATGAATGATGAAATGAATGATGAATGAAGAAATGAATGATTAAATGAATTATGAATAATGAAATGAATGATTAAATGAATTAGTAAATGAATGATGAAACGATGAATGATGAATGATGAAATAAATAATGAATGATGAATGAATGATAAATGATGAAATGAATGATGAATGATGAATGTTGAAATGAATGATGAATGATGAATTAGGAATTAAAGATTAGGAATGGTGAAATGAATGATGAATGAGGAAATGAATGATGCATGATGAATGATTAAATGAATGATGAATGATGAAATGAATGATAAAATGAATGATGAAATGAATGATGAATGATGAAATAAATGATGAATGATGAATGATGAAATAAATGATGAATGATGAATGATGAAATGAATGATGAAATGAATGATGAATGATCATTTATGAAATGAATGATGAATGATAAATGATGAAATGAATGAATAAATGGATGATGAATGCTGAATGTTGAAATGAATAATAAATGATGAAATGAATGATGAATGATGAAATGATTGATGAATGATGAATGATGAAATGATTGAGGAATGATGAATGATGAAATGAATGATGAATGATGAAATGAATGATGAAATGAATGATGAATGATGAAATGAATGATGAATGATGGAATGGATGATAAAATGAATGATGAAATGAATGATGAATGATGAATGATGAAATAAATGATGAATGATGAAATGAATGATGAATGATTAAATGAATGATGAATGATGAAATGAATAATGAAACGCATGATGAATGATGAAATGAATGATTAATGATGATTGATGAAATGAATGATGAATGATGAATGATGAAATGAATGATGAATGATGAATGATGAAATGAATGATAAATGATGAATGATTAAATGAATGATGAATGATGAATGATGAAATGAATGATCACTGATGAATTATGAATGATGAAATGAATAATGAATGATGAAAAGAATGATGATTAATGAATGATGAAATGAATGATGAATGATGAAATGAATAATAATTGATGAATGATGAAATGAATGATGAATGATGAAATGAATGATGAATGATGAAATGAATGATAAATTATGAATGATAAAATGCATGATGAAAGATGAATGATGAAATGAATGATGAATGATGAATGATGAATGATGCTATGAATGATGAAATGAATGATGGATGATGAATAATGAAATCAATGGTGAATGATGAAATGAATGATGACTGATGACTGTTCAAAAAAGAATGATGAATTATAAATGATGAATGATGAATAATGAAATAAATGATGAAATAGATGATGAATGATGAAATGAATGATGAATGATGAATGATGAATGATAAATAATGAAATGAATAATGAATGATGAAATGAATGAAAAATGATGAATGATGAAATGAATGAGTAAGGATGAATGATGAAATGAATGGTGAATGACGAATGATGAATCATGAAATGAATGATGAATGATGCTATGAATGATGAATGATGACTGATGAAATGAATGATGAATGATAAAATGAATGATGAATGATTATTTATGAAATGAATGATGAATGATGAAATGAATGATAAATGATGAAATGAATGATGAATGATTATTTATGAAATGAATGATGAATGATGAATGATTAAATGCATGATGAATGCTGAATGTTGAAATGAATAATGAATGAAGAAATTAATGATGAATGCTGAATGATGGAATGAATGATGAATGATGAATGATGAAATGAATGATGAATGATGAATGTTCAAAAAAGAATGAGGCATGATGAATGATGAAATGAATGATGAATTAGGAATAATGAAATGAATGATGAATGATAAAATGAATGATGAAATGAATGATGAATGATGAAATGAATAATGAATGATGAAATTAATGATAAATGATGAATGATGAAATGAATGATTAATGATAAATGATGAAATGAATGATTAATGATGAATGATGAAATGAATGATGAATGATGCTATGAATGATCAAATGAATGATGGATGATGAATGATGAATTAGTAATTAGCAATGATGAAATGAATGATAAATGATGAATGATGAAATGAATCATGAATTATGAATGATGGAATGCATGATAAAAGATGAATGATGAAATGGATGATGAATGATGAATTATGAATGATGAAATGAATTTTAAAAGATGAATGATGAAATGAATGATGAATGATGACTGATGAAATGAATGATTAATGATGAAAAGTTGAAATGAATAATGAATGATGAATGATGAAATGAATGATGAAATGAATGATGAATCATCAATCATGAATGATAAAAAGAATGATGAATAATGAAATGAATGATGAATGATAAAATGAATGATGGATGATGAAATGAATGATGAATGATGAATGATGAACTGAATGATGAATGATGAAATAAATGATGAAATGAATGATGAAATGAATGATGAAATGAATGATAAAATGAATGATGAAATGAATGATGAATGATGAAATAAATGATGAATGATGAATGATGAAATAATTGATGAAATGAATGATGATTGATGAATGATGAAATGAATAATGAATGATGAATGATGAAATGAATGATGAATAATAAAATGAATGATTAAATGAATGATGAATGATGAAATGAATGATGAAACGAATGATTAATGATGAATGATGAAATGAATGATGAATGATGAAATTAATGATGAATAATGAATGATGAAATGAATGATGAACGATGAATGATGAAATAAATAATGAATGAAGAATGATTGAATAAATGATGAAATGAATGATCACTGATGAATTATGAATGATGAAATGAATGATGAATGATGAAATGAAGGATGAATGATAATTTATGAAATGAATGATGAAAGCTGAATGATGAAATGAATCATGAATTATGAATGATGGAATGCATGATAAAAGATGAATGATGAAATGGATGATGAATGATGAATTATGAATGATGAAATGAATTTTAAAAGATGAATGATGAAATGAATGATGAATGATGACTGATGAAATGAATGATTAATGATGAAAAGTTGAAATGAATAATGAATGATGAATGATGAAATGAATGATGAAATGAATGATGAATCATCAATCATGAATGATAAAAAGAATGATGAATAATGAAATGAATGATGAATGATAAAATGAATGATGGATGATGAAATGAATGATGAATGATGAATGATGAACTGAATGATGAATGATGAAATAAATGATGAAATGAATGATGAAATGAATGATGAAATGAATGATAAAATGAATGATGAAATGAATGATGAATGATGAAATAAATGATGAATGATGAATGATGAAATAATTGATGAAATGAATGATGATTGATGAATGATGAAATGAATAATGAATGATGAATGATGAAATGAATGATGAATAATAAAATGAATGATTAAATGAATGATGAATGATGAAATGAATGATGAAACGAATGATTAATGATGAATGATGAAATGAATGATGAATGATGAAATTAATGATGAATAATGAATGATGAAATGAATGATGAATGATGAATGATGAAATAAATAATGAATGAAGAATGATTGAATAAATGATGAAATGAATGATCACTGATGAATTATGAATGATGAAATGAATGATGAATGATGAAATGAAGGATGAATGATAATTTATGAAATGAATGATGAAAGCTGAATGATGAAATGAATGATAAATGATGAAATGGATAATGAATGATGAATGGTGAAATGGAAGATGAATGATAAAATGAATAAAAAAAGCAGAATTTTGAAATGAATGATGATTGATAAATGATGAAATGTATGATGAAGGATGAATTACAAAATGAATGATGAATGAGGAATGATGAAATGAATGATGAATGATACAATGAATGATGAATGATGAAATAAATGATGAATAATTAAATGAATGATAAATGATGAATTAGGAATTAGGAATTAGGAATGGTGAAATGAATGATGAATGAGGAAATAAATGATGCATGATGAATGATGAAATGAATGATGAATGATGAAATGAATGATGAAATGAATGATGAATGATGAAATGAATGATGAATGATGAAATGAATGATAAAATGAATGATGAAATGAATGATGAATGATGAAATAAATGATGAATGATGAATGATGAAATAAATGATAATTGATGAATGATGAAATGAATGATGATTGATGAATTATGAAATGAATGATGAATGATGAATGATGAAATGAATTATGAATAATGAAATGAATGATGAAACGAATGATGAATGATGAAATGAATGATGAAACAAATGATGAATGATGAAATGAATGATTACTTATGAATGATGAAATGAATGATGAATGATGAATGATTAAATGAATGATGAAATGAATGATCACTGATGAATTATGAATGATGAAATGAATGATGAATGATGAAATGAATGATGAATGATGATTTATGAAATGAATAATGAATGATGAATGATGAAATGAATGATGAATGTATAAATCAATGATGACGGCTGAATGTTGAAATGAATGATAAATGATGAAATGAATGATGAATGATGAAATGAAAGATAAATGATAAAATGAATAAAAAATGCAGAATATTGAAATGAATGATGATTGATAAATGATTAAATGAATGATGAATGATGAATGAGGAATGATGAAATGAATGATAAAATGAATGATGCAATGATTGATGAATGATGAATGATGAAATGATTGATGAATGATGAATCATGAATAATACAAAGAATAATGAATGATGAATAAATGATAAATGATGAAATGAATGATGAATGATGAATGTTGAAATGAATGATGAATGATGAATTAGGAATTAAAGATTAGGAATGGTGAAATGAATGATGAATGAGGAAATGAATGGTGCATGATGAATGATTAAATGAATGATGAATGATAAAATGAATGATAAAATGAATGATGAAATGAATGATGAATGATGAAATAAATGATGAATGATGAAATAAATGATGAATGATGAATGATGAAATGAATGATGAATGATGAATTGAATGATGAATGATGAATGATTAAATAAATGATGAAATGAATGATCACTGATGAATTATGAATGATCACTGATGAATTATGAATGATGAAATGAATGATGAATGATCATTTATGAAATGGATGATGAATGATGAATGAATAAATGGATGATGAATGCTGAATGTTGAAATGAATAATAAATGATGAAATGAATGATGAATGATGAAATGATTGATGAATGATGAAATGATTGAGGAATGATGAATGATGAAATGATTGATGAATGATGAATGATGAAATGATTGATGAATAATGAATGATGAATCATGAATGATACAAAGAATGATGAATGATGAAATGAATGATGAATGATGAAATGAATGATGAATGATGAAATGAATGATGAATGATGGAATGGATGATAAAATGAATGATGAAATGAATGATGAATGATGAATGATGAATGATGAAATAAATGATGAATGATGAAATGAATGATGAATGATTAAATGAATGATGAATGATGAAATGAATAATGAAACGCATGATGAATGATGAAATGAATGATTAATGATGAATGATGAAATGAATGATGAATGATGAATGATGAAATAAATTATGAATAATAAAATGAATCATGAATGATGAAATGAATGATGAGTGATGAATGATGAATGATGAATGATCAAATGAATGATGAATGATGAATGATTAAATGAATGATGAATGATGAAATGAATGATCACTGATGAATTATGAATGATGAAATGAATGATGAATGATGAAATGAATGATGATTTATGAAATGAATCATGAATGATCAATGATGAAATGAATGATGAGTGAATAAATGAATGATGAATGCTGAATGTTGAAATGAATGATAAATGATAAAATGAATGATGAAAGCTGAATGACGAAATAAATGATGAATGATGAAATGGAAGATGAATGATGAATGATGAAATGAAAGATGAATGATAAAATGAATGATGAATGATGAAATGAATAAAAAATGCAGAATATTGAAAAGAGTGATGATTGATAAATGATGAAATGAATAATGAATGATGAAAAGAATGATGAATGATGCATTACAAAATGAATGATGAATGATGAATGATGAAATAAATGATGAATGATAAAATAAATGATGAATGATTAAATGATTGATGAATGATGAATGATACATTATGAAATGAATGCTGAATGATGAATTAGGAATAAGTAATGATTAAATTAATCATGAATAATGAAATGAATAATGAATGATGAAATGAATAATGAATGATGAGCAATAAAATGAATGATGAATGATGAAATGATTGATGAAATGAATGATGAATGATGAAATGAATCATAAAATGAATGATGAAATGATTGATGAATGATGAAATAAATGGTGAATGATAAATGATGAAATGAATGATGAATGATGAAATGAATGATGAATGATGAATGATGAAATTAATTATGAATGATGAAATGAATGATTAAATGAATGATGAAATGAATGATGAATGATTATTTATGAAATGAATGATGAATGATGAATGATTAAATGCATGATGAATGCTGAATGTTGAAATGAATAATGAATGAAGAAATTAATGATGAATGCTGAATGATGGAATGAATGATGAATGATGAATGATGAAATGAATGATGAATGATGAAATGAATGATGAATGATGAATGTTCAAAAAAGAATGAGGCATGATGAATGATGAAATGAATGATGAATTATGAATAATGAAATGAATGATGAATGATAAAATGAATGATGAAATGAATGATGAATGATGAAATGAATAATGAATTATGAAATTAATAATAAATGATGAATGATGAAATGAATGATTAATGATAAATGATGAAATGAATGATTAATGATGAATGATGAAATGCATGATGAATGATGCTATGAATGATCAAATGAATGATGGATGATGAATGATGAATTAGTAATTAGCAATGATGAAATGAATGATAAATGATGAATGATGAAATGAATCATGAATTATGAATGATGGAATGCATGATAAAAGATGAATGATGAAATGGATGATGAATGATGAATTATGAATGATGAAATGAATTTTGAAAGATAAATTATGAAATGAATGATGAATGATGACTGATGAAATGAATGATTAATGATGAAAAGTTGAAATGAATGATGAATGATGAATGATGAAATGAATGATAAATGATGAATGATGAATCATGAATGATACAATGAATGATGAATGATGAAATGAATGATGAATGATGAAATGAATGATGAATCATGAATCATGAATGATAAAAAGAATGATGAATAATGAAATGAATGATGAATGATGAAATGAATGATGAATGATGAATTAGGAAATAGGAATGGTGAAATGAATGATGAATGAGGAAATAAATGATGCATGATGAATGATGAAATGAATGATGAATGATGAAATAAATGATGAAATGAATTATGAAATGAATGATGAAATGAATGATAAAATGAATGATGAAATGAATGATGAATGATGAAATAAATGATGAATGATGAATGATGAAATAATTGATGAAATGAATGATGAATGATGAATGATGAAATGAATGATGAATGATGAATGCTGAAATGAATGATGAATAATGAAATGAATGATTAAATGAATGATGAATGATGAAATGAATGATGAAACGAATGATGAATGATGAAATTAATGATTAATGATGAATGATGAAATGAATGATGAATGATGAAATGAATGATGAATGATGAATAATGAAATGAATGATGAACGATGAATGATGAAATAAATAATGAATGATGAATGATTGAATGAATGATGAAATGAATGATCACTGATGAATTATGAATGATGAAATGAATTATGAATGATGAAATGAATGATGAATGATGATTTATAAAATGAATGATGAAAGCTGAATGATGAAATGAATGATAAATGATGAAATGAATAAAAAAAAGCAGAATTTTGAAATGAATGATGATTGATAAATGATGAAATGTATGATGAAGGATGAATTACAAAATGAATGATGAATGAGAATTGATGAAATGAATGATAAAATGAATGATGCAATGATTGATGAATGATGAATGATGAAATGATTGATGAATGATGAATCATGAATGATACAAAGAATGATGAATGATGAAATGAATGATGAATGATGAAATGAATGATGAATGAAGAAATGAATGATTAAATGAATTATGAATAATGAAATGAATGATTAAATGAATGAAGAAATGAATGATGAAACGATGAATGATGAATGATGAAATAAATAATGAATGATGAATGAATGATAAATGATGAAATGAATGATGAATGATGAATGTTGAAATGAATGATGAATGATGACTTAGGAATTAAAGATTAGGAATGGTGAAATGAATGATGAATGAGGAAATGAATGATGCATGATGAATGATTAAATGAATGATGAATGATGAAATGAATGATGAAATGAATGATGAATGATGAAATAAATGATGAATGATGAATGATGAAATAAATGATGAATGATGAATGATGAAATGAATGATGAATGATGAATTGAATGATGAATGATGAATGATTAAATAAATGATGAAATGAATGATCACTGATGAATTATGAATGATCACTGATGAATTATGAATGATGAAATGAATGATGAAATGAATGATGAATGATCATTTATGAAATGGATGATGAATGATGAATGAATAAATGGATGATGAATGCTGAATGTTGAAATGAATAATACATGATGAAATAAATGATGAATGATGAAATGATTGATGAATGATGAATGATGAAATGATTGAGGAATGATGAATGATGAAATGATTGATGAATGATGAATGATGAAATGATTGATGAATAATGAATGATGAATCATGAATGATACAAAGAATGATAAATGATGAAATGAATGATGAATGATGAAATGAATGATGAAATGAATGATGAATCATGAAATGAATGATGAATGATGGAATGGATGATAAAATGAATGATGAAATGAATGATGAATGATGAATGATGAATGATGAAATAAATGATGAATGATGAAATGAATGATGAATGATTAAATGAATGATGAATGATGAAATGAATAATGAAACGCATGATGAATGATGAAATGAATGATTAATGATGAATGATGAAATGAATGATGAATGATGAATGATGAAATAAATTATGAATAATAAAATGAATCATGAATGATGAAATGAATGATGAGTGATGAATGATGAATGATGAATGATCAAATGAATGATGAATGATGAATGATTAAATGAATGATGAATGATGAAATGAATGATCACTGATGAATTATGAATGATGAAATGAATGATGAATGATGAAATGAATGATGATTTATGAAATGAATGATGAATGATCAATGATGAAATGAATGATGAGTGAATAAATGAATGATGAATGCTGAATGTTGAAATGAATGATAAATGATAAAATGAATGATGAAAGCTGAATGACGAAATAAATGATGAATGATGAAATGGAAGATGAATGATGAATGATGAAATGAAAGATGAATGATAAAATGAATGATGAATGATGAAATGAATAAAAAATGCAGAATATTGAAAAGAGTGATGATTGATAAATGATGAAATGAATAATGAATGATGAAAAGAATGATGAATGATGCATTACAAAATGAATGATGAATGATGAATGATGAAATAAATGATGAATGATAAAATAAATGATGAATGATTAAATGATTAATGAATGATGAATGATACATTATGAAATGAATGCTGAATGATGAATTAGGAATAAGTAATGATTAAATTAATCATGAATAATGAAATGAATAATGAATGATGAAATGAATAATGAATGATGAGCAATAAAATGAATGCTGAATGATGAAATGATTGATGAAATGAATGATGAATGATGAAATGAATCATAAAATGAATGATGAAATGATTGATGAATGATGAAATAAATGGTGAATGATAAATGATGAAATGAATGATGAATGATGAAATGAATGATGAATGATGAATGATGAAATGAATTATGAATGATGAAATGAATGATTAAATGAATGATGAAATGAATGATGAATGATTATTTATGAAATGAATGATGAATGATGAATGATTAAATGCATGATGAATGCTGAATGTTGAAATGAATAATGAATGAAGAAATTAATGATGAATGCTGAATGATGGAATGAATGATGAATGATGAAATGAATGATGAATGATGAAATGAATGATGAATGATGAATGTTCAAAAAAGAATGAGGCATGATGAATTATGAAATGAATGATGAATTATGAATGATGAATGATAAAATGAATGATGAAATGAATAATGAATGATGAAATTAATGATAAATGATGAATGATGAAATGAATGATTAATGATAAATGATGAAATTAATGATTAATGATGAATGATGAAATGCATGATGAATGATGCTATGAATGATCAAATGAATGATGGATGATGAATGATGAATTAGTAATTAGCAATGATGAAATGAAGGATAAATGATGAATGATGAAATGAATCATGAATTATGAATGATGGAATGCATGATAAAAGATGAATGATGTAATGGATGATGAATGATGAATTATGAATGATGAAATGAATTTTGAATGATGAATTATGAAATGAATGATGAATGATGACTGATGAAATGAATGATTAATGATGAAAAGTTGAAATGAATGATGAATGATGAATGATGAAATGAATGATAAATGATGAATGATGAATCATGAATGATACAATGAATGATGAATGATGAAATGAATGATGAATGATGAAATGAATGATGAATCATGAATCATGAATGATAAAAAGAATGATGAATAATGAAATGAATGATGAAATGAATGATGAATGATGAATGATGAATTAGGAATTAGGAATGGTGAAATGAATGATGAATAATGAAATGAATGATTAAATGAATGATGAATGATGAAATGAATGATGAAACGAATGATGAATGATGAAATTAATGATTAATGATGAATGATGAAATGAATGATGAATGATGAAATGAATGATGAATGATGAATAATGAAATGAATGATGAACGATGAATGATGAAATAAATAATGAATGATGAATGATTGAATGAATGATGAAATGAATGATCACTGATGAATTATAAATAATGAAATGAATGATGAATGATGAAATGAATGATGAAAGCTGAATGATGAAATGAATGATAAATGATGAAATGGATAATGAATGATGAATGGTGAAATGAAAGATGAATGATAAAATGAATAAAAAAAGCAGAATTTTGAAATGAATGATGATTGATAAATGATGAAATGTATGATGAAGGATGAATTACAAAATGAATGATGAATGAGGAATGATGAAATGAATCATGAATGATAAAATGAATGATGAATGATGAAATGATTGATGAATGATGAAATGATTGATAAATCATGAATCATGAATGATAAAAAGAATGATGAATGATGAAATGAATGATGAATGATGAAATGAATGATAAATGATGAATTAGGAATTAGGAATTAGGAATGGTGAAATGAATGATGAATGAGGAAATAAATGATGCATGATGAATGATGAAATGAATGATGAATGATGAAATGAATGATGAATGATGAAATGAATGATGAATGATGAAATGAATGATAAAATGAATGATGAAATGAATGATGAATGATGAAATAAATGATGAATGATGAAATAAATGATAATTGATGAATGATGAGATGAATGATGATTGATGAATTATGAAATGAATAATGAATGATGAATGATGAAATGAATTATGAATAATGAAATGAATGATGAAACGAATGATGAATGATGAAATGAATGATTACTGATGAATGATGAAATGAATGATGAATGATGAATGATTAAATGAATGATGAAATGAATGATCACTGATGAATTATGAATGATGAAATGAATGATGAATGATGAAATGAATGATGAATGATGATTTATGAAATGAATAATGAATGATGAATGATGAAATGAATGATGAATGTATAAATTAATGATGAATGCTGAATGTTGAAATGAATGATAAATGATAAAATGAATGATGAATGATGAAATGGATGATGAATGATGAAATGAAAGATGAATGATAAAATGCAGAATATTGAAATGAATGATGATTGATAAATGATTAAATGAATGATGAATGATGAATTACAAAATGAATGATGAATAAGGAATGATGAAATGAATGATAAAATGAATGATGCAATGATTGATGAATGATGAATGATGAAATGTTTGATGAATGATGAATCATGAATGATACAAAGAATGATGAATGATGAAATGAATGATGAATGCTGAAATGAATGATGAATGATGGAATGGATGATAAAATGAATGATAAAATGAATGATGAATGATGAATGATGAAATAAATGATGAATGATGAAATGAATGATGAATGATTAAATGAATGATGAATGATGAAATGAATAATGAAACGCAAGATGAATGATGAAATGAATGATTAATGATGAATGATGAAATGAATGATGAATGATGAATGATGAAATAAATTATGAATGATAAAATGAATCATTAATGATGAAATGAATGATGAGTGATGAATGATGAATGATGAATGATCAAATGAATGATGAATGATTAAATGAATGATGAATGATGAAATGAATGATCACTGATGAATTATGAATGATGAAATGAATGATGAATGATGAAATGAATGATGATTTATGAAATGAATGATGAATGATCAATGATGAAATGAATGATGAGTGAATAAATGAAATGAATGCTGAATGTTGAAATGAATGATAAATGATGAAATGAATGATGAAAGCTGAATGACGAAATAAATGATGAATGATGAAATGGAAGATGAATGATGAATGATGAAATGAAAGATGAATGATGAATGATGAAATGAATAAAAAATGCAGAATATTGAAAAGAGTGATGATTGATAAATGATGAAATGAATAATGAATGATGAAAAGAATGATGAATGATGAATTACAAAATGAATGATGAATGATGAATGATGAAATAAATGATGAATGATAAAATAAATGATGAATGATTAAATGATTGATGAATGATGAATGATAAATTATGAAATGAATGCTGAATGATGAATTAGGAATAAGTAATGATGAAATTAATCATGAATAATGAAATGAATAATGAATGATGAAATGAATAATGAATGATGAGTAATAAAAAGAATGATGAATGATGAAATACTTGATGAAATGAATGATGAATGATGAAATGAATCATAAAATGAATGATGAAATGATTGATGAATGATGAAATAAATGATGAATGATGAAATGAATGATGAATGATGAAATGAATGATGAATGATGAAATGAATTATGAATGATGAAATGAATGATTAAATGAATGATGAATGATTAAATGAATGATGAAACGAATGATAAATGATGAAATGAATGATTAATGATGAATGATGAAATGAATGGTGAATGATGAAATGAATGATGAATGATGAAATGAATGATGAATGCTGAATGATGGAATGAATGATGAAATGGATGATGAATGATGAATGATGAATTGAATGATAAATAATGAATGATTAAATGAATGATGAATGATGAAATGAATGATCACTGATGAATTATGAATGATGAAATGAATGATGAATGATGAAATGAAAGAAGAGTGATGAAATGAATGATGAATGATGAAATGAATGATGAACGATGAATGATGAAATGAATGATGAACGATGAATGATGAATGATGAAATAAATAATGAATGATGACTGAATAAATAAATGATGAAATGAATGATCACTGATGAATTATGAATGATGAAATGAATGATAAATGATGATTTATGAAATGTATGATGAATGATGAATGATGAAATGAATGATGAATGAATACATGAATGATGAATGCTGAATGTTGAAATGAATGATAAATGATGAAATGAATGATAAAAGCTGAATGATGAAATGAATGACGAATAATGAAATGCATGATGAATGATGAATGATGAAATGAAAGATGAATAATAATATGAATGATGAAATTAATAAAAAATACTGAATATTGAAATGAATGATGATTGATAAATGAATCATGAATCATGAATCGAATCATGAATCATGAATCATGAATTGAATCATAAATCATGAATTGAATCATGAATCATGAATCATGAATCATGAATTGAATCATGAATCATGAATTGAATCATGAATCATGAATAATGAATCATGAATTGAATCATGAATCATGAATCATATCTTGAATCATGAATCGAATCATGAATCATGAATCGAATCATGAATTGAATCATGAATCATGAATCGAATCATGAATCATGAATCGAATCATGAATCTTGAATCATGAATCGAATCATGAATCATGAATCATGAATCATGAATTGAATCATGAATCATGAATAATGAATCATGAATTGAATCATGAATCATAAATCATGAATTGAATCATGAATCATGAATCATGAATTATGAATTGAATCATGAATCATGAATCATGAATTGAATCATGAATCATGAATCATGAATTGAATCAGGAATCATGAATCATGAATCATGAATTGAATCATGAATCATGAATCATGAATTGAATCATGAATCATAAATTGAATCATGAATCATGAATCGAATCATGAATCATGAATTGAATCATTAATCATGAATTGAATCATGAATCATGAATTGAATCATGAATCATGAATCATGAATTGAATCATGAATCAAGAATTGAATCATGAATCATAAATTGAATCATGAATCATGAATCGAATCATGAATCATGAATTGAATCATGAATCATGAATTGAATCATGAATCATGAATCATGAATTGAATCATGAATTGAATCATGAATCATGAATTATGAATCATGAATTGAATCATGAATCATGAATTGAATCATGAATCATAAATTGAATCATGAATCATGAATCGAATCATGAATCATGAATTGAATCATGAATCATGAATTAAATCATGAATCATGAATTGAATCATGAATCATGAATCATGAATTGAATCATGAATCATGAATCATGAATTGAATCATGAATTAAATCATGAATCATGAATCATGAATCATAAATTGAATCATAAATTGAATCATGAATCATGAATCATGAATTGAATCATGAATCATGAATCATGAATTGAATCATGAATCATGAATCATAAATTGAATCATGAATCATGAATTAAATCATGAATAATGAATTGAATCATGAATCATGAATTGAATCAAGAATCATGAATCATGAATTGAATCATGAATTGAATCATGAATTGAATCATGAATCATGAATTGAATCATGAATTAAATCATGAATCATGAATCATGAATTGAATCATGAATCATGAATTGAATCATGAATCATGAATCATGAATTGAATCATGAATCATGAATCATGAATTGAATCATGAATCATGAATTGAATCATGAATCATGAATCATGAATTCAATCATGAATCATGAATCATGAATTGAATCATGAATCATGAATCATGAATTGAATCATGAATCATGAATCATGAATTGAATCATAAATCATGAATTGAATCATGAATCATGAATCATGAATCATGAATTGAATCATGAATCATGAATTGAATCATGAATCATGAATTATGAATCATGAATTGATTCATGAATCATGAATTGATTCATGAATTATGAATCATGAATTGAATCATGAATCATGAATCATATCTTGAATCATGAATCGAATCATGAATTGAATCATGAATCATGAATCGAATCATGAATCATGAATCGAATCATGAATCTTGAATCATGAATCGAATCATGAATCATGAATTGAATCATGAATCATGAATCATGAATTGAATCATGAATCATAAATCATGAATTGAATCATGAATCATGAATCATGAATTATGAATTGAATCATGAATCATGAATCATGAATTGAATCATGAATCATGAATCATGAATCATGAATCATGAATTGAATCATGAATCATGAATCATGAATCATGAATTGAATCATGAATCATGAATCATGAATCATGAATTGAATCATGAATCATGAATTGAATCATGAATCATGAATCGAATCATGAATTGAATCATTAATCATGAATTGAATCATGAATCATGAATTGAATCATGAATCATGAATCATGAATTGAATCATGAATCATGAATTGAATCATGAATCATAAATTGAATCATGAATCATGAATCGAATCATGAATCATGAATTGAATCATGAATCATGAATTGAATCATGAATCATGAATCATGAATTGAATCATGAATTGAATCATGAATCATGAATTATGAATCATGAATTGAATCATGAATCATGAATCATGAATTGAATCATGAATCATGAATCATGAATTGAATCATGAATTAAATCATGAATCATGAATCATGAATCATAAATTGAATCATAAATTGAATCATGAATCATGAATCATGAATTGAATCATGAATCATGAATCATAAATTGAATCATGAATCATGAATTAAATCATGAATAATGAATTGAATCATGAATCATGAATTGAATCAAGAATCATGAATCATGAATTGAATCATGAATTGAATCATGAATTGAATCATGAATCATGAATTGAATCATGAATTAAATCATGAATCATGAATCATGAATTGAATCATGAATCATGAATTGAATCATGAATCATGAATCATGAATTGAATCATGAATCATGAATTGAATCATGAATCATGAATTGAATCATGAATCATGAATCATGAATTGAATCATGAATCATGAATCGAAATCATGAATCATGAATTGAATCATAAATCATGAATCGAATCATGAATCATGAATTGAATCATGAATCATGAATCATGAATTGAATCATGAATCATGAATTATGAATCATGAATTGAATCATGAATCATGAATCATGAATTGAATCATGAATCATGAATTATGAATCATGAATTGATTCATAAATCATGAATTATGAATCATGAATTGAATCATGAATCATGAATCATATCTTGAATCATGAATCGAATCATAAATCATGAATCGAATCATGAATCATAATTCATGAATTGAATCATGAATTGAATCATGAATTATAAATTAAATAATGAATCATGAATCATGAATTGAATCATGAATTGAATCATGAATCATGAATCATGTATTGAATCATGAATCATGAATCATGAATCATGAATTGAATCATGAATCATGAATTGAATCATGAATCATGAATTATGAATCATGAATTGATTAATGAATCATGAATCATGATTCATGAATTGAATCATGAATTGAATCATTAATTATAAATTAAATAATGAATCATGAATCATGAATTGAATCATGAATTGAATCATGAATCATGAATTGAATCATGAATCATGAATCATGACATGAATCATGAATCATGAATCATAAATCAAATCATGAATCATAAATTAAATTAGGATTCGAATCATGAATTGAATCATGAATCATGAATTATGAATCATGAATCATGAATCTTGAATCATGAATCATGAATTGAATCATGAATCATGAATTATGAATCATGAATTGAATCATGAATCAGGAATTGAATCATGAATCATGAATCATGAATCATGAATTAATTCATGAATCATGAATTGAATTATGAATCAAATCATGAATCATGAATTGAATCATGAATCATGAATTGAATCATGAATCATGGTTTGAATCAAGAATCATGAATCATGAAATGAATCATGAATTGAATCATGAATCATGAATTGAATCAAGAATCATGAATCATGAATTGAATCATGAATTGAATCATGAATCATGAATTGAATCATGAATTAAATCATGAATCATGAATCATAAATTGAATCATGAATCATGAATTGAATCATGAATCATGAATTGAATCATGAATTGAATCATGAATCATGAATTGAATCATGAGTCATGAATCGAATCATGAATCATGACTTGAATCATAAATCATGAATCATGAATCAAATCATGAATCATGAATCATGAATTGAATCATGAATCATGAACCATGAATCATGAATTGAATCATGAATCATGAATCATGAATTGAATCATAAATCATGAATCATGAATCGAATCATGAATCATGAATTGAATCATGAATCATGAATTATGAATCATGAATTGATTCATGAATCATGAATTATGAATCATGAATTGAATCATGAATCATGAATCATATCTTGAATCATGAATCAAATCATGAATCATGAATCGAATCATGAATTGAATCATGAATCATGAATTATGAATCATGAATTGATTCATGAATCATGAATTATGAATCATGAATTGAATCATGAATCATGAATCATATCTTGAATCATGAATCGAATCATGAATTGAATCATGAATCATGAATCGAATCATGAATCATGAATCGAATCATGAATCTTGATTCATGAATCGAATCATGAATCATGAATCATGAATTGAATCATGAATCATGAATCATGAATTGAATCATGAATCATAAATCATGAATTGAATCATAATTCATGAATCATGAATTATGAATTGAATCATGAATCATGAATCATAAATCATGAATTGAATCATGAATCATGAATCATGAATTGAATCATGAATCATGAATCATGAATTGAATCATGAATCATGAATCATGAATCATGAATTGAATCATGAATCATGAATCATGAATCGAATCATGAATCATGAATTGAATCATAAATCAGGAATCATGAATAAAATCATGAATCATGAATCATGAATTGAATCATGAATCATGAATCATGAATCATGAATTGAATCATGAATCATGAATTGAATCATAAATCATGAATCATGAATCGAATCATGAATCGTGAATTGAATCATGAATCATGAATTATGAATCATGAATTGATTCATGAATCATGAATTATGAATCATGAATTGAATCATGAATCATGAATCATATCTTGAATCATGAATCGAATCATGAATCATAAATCGAATCATGAATTGAATCATGAATCATGAATCGAATCATGAATCATGAATCGAATCATGAATCTTGAATCATGAATCGAATCATGAATCATGAATCATGAATTGAATCATGAATCATGAATCATGAATCATGAATTGAATCATGAATCATAAATCATGAATTGAATCATGAATCATGAATCATGAATTATGAATTGAATCATGAATCATGAATCATGAATTGAATCATGAATCATGAATCATGAATCATGAATCATGAATTGAATCATGAATCATGAATCATGAATTGAATCATGAATCATGAATCATGAATTGAATCATGAATCATGAATTGAATCATGAATCATAAATTGAATCATGAATCATGAATCGAATCATGAATCATGAATTGAATCATTAATCATGAATTGAATCATTAATCATGAATTGAATCATGAATCATGAATTGAATCATGAATCATGAATCATGAATTGAATCATGAATCAAGAATTGAATCATGAATCATAAATTGAATCATGAATCATGAATCGAATCATGAATCATGAATTGAATCATGAATCATGAATTGAATCATGAATCATGAATTGAATCATGAATTGAATCATGAATCATGAATTATGAATCATGAATTGAATCATGAATCATGAATTGAATCATGAATCATAAATTGAATCATGAATCATGAATCGAATCATGAATCATGAATTGAATCATGAATCATGAATTGAATCATGAATTGAATCATGAATCATGAATCATGAATTGAATCATGAATCATGAATCATGAATTGAATCATGAATTGAATCATGAATCATGAATCATGAATTGAATCATGAATCATGAATCATGAATTGAATCATGAATTAAATCATGAATCATGAATCATAAATTGAATCATAAATTGAATCATGAATCATGAATCATGAATTGAATCATGAATCATGAATCATGAATTGAATCATGAATCATGAATCATAAATTGAATCATGAATCATGAATTAAATCATGAATAATGAATTGAATCATGAATCATGAATTGAATCAAGAATCATGAATCATGAATTGAATCATGAATTGAATCATGAATTGAATCATGAATCATGAATTGAATCATGAATTAAATCATGAATCATGAATCATGAATTGAATCATGAATCATGAATTGAATCATGAATCATGAATCATGAATTGAATCATGAATCATGAATCATGAATTGAATCATGAATCATGAATTGAATCATGAATCATGAATCATGAATTGAATCATGAATCATGAATCATGAATTGAATCATGAATCATGAATCATGAATTGAATCATGAATCATGAATCATGAATTGAATCATAAATCATGAATTGAATCATGAATCATGAATCATGAATCATGAATTGAATCATGAATCATGAATTGAATCATGAATCATGAATTATGAATCATGAATTGATTCATGAATCATGAATTGATTCATGAATCATGAATTATGAATCATGAATTGAATCATGAATCATGAATCATATCTTGAATCATGAATCGAATCATGAATCATGAATCGAATCATGAATTGAATCATGAATCATGAATCGAATCATGAATCATGAATTGAATCATGAATCATGAATCATGAATCATGAATCATGAATTGAATCATGAATCATGAATCATGAATTGAATCATGAATCATAAATCATGAATTGAATCATGAATCATGAATCATGAATTATGAATTGAAGCATGAATCATGAATCATGAATCATGAATTGAATCATGAATCATGAATCATGAATCATGAATCATGAATTGAATCATGAATCATGAATCATGAATCATGAATTGAATCATGAATCATGAATCATGAATTGAATCATGAATCATGAATTGATTCATGAATCATAAATTGAATCATGAATCATGAATCGAATCATGAATCATGAATTGAATCATTAATCATGAATTGAATCATGAATCATGAATTGAATCATGAATCATGAATCATGAATTGAATCATGAATCATGAATTGAATCATGAATCATAAATTGAATCATGAATCATGAATCGAATCATGAATCATGAATTGAATCATGAATCATGAATTGAATCATGAATCATGAATCATGAATTGAATCATGAATTGAATCATGAATCATGAATTATGAATCATGAAATGAATCATGAATCATGAATCATGAATTGAATCATGAATCATGAATCATGAATTGAATCATGAATTAAATCAAGAATCATGAATCATGAATCATAAATTGAATCATAAATTGAATCATGAATCATGAATCATGAATTGAATCATGAATCATGAATCATGAATTGAATCATGAATCATGAATCATAAATTGAATCATGAATCATGAATTGAATCATGAATAATGAATTGAATCATGAATCATGAATTGAATCAAGAATCATGAATCATGAATTGAATCATGAATTGAATCATGAATTGAATCATGAATCATGAATTGAATCATGAATTAAATCATGAATCATGAATCATGAATTGAATCATGAATCATGAATTGAATCATGAATCATGAATCATGAATTGAATCATGAATCATGAATCATGAATTGAATCATGAATCATGAATCATGAATTGAATCATGAATCATGAATCATGAATTGAATCATGAATCATGAATCATGAATTGAATCATGAATCATGAATCATGAATCGAAATCATGAATCATGAATTGAATCATAAATCATGAATCATGAATCGAATCATGAATCATGAATCATGAATCATGAATTGAATCATGAATCATGAATTGAATCATGAATCATGAATTATGAATCATGAATTGAATCATGAATCATGAATCATGAATTGAATCATGAATCATGAATTATGAATCATGAATTGATTCATAAATCATGAATTATGAATCATGAATTGAATCATGAATCATGAATCATATCTTGAATCATGAATCGAATCATAAATCATGAATCGAATCATGAATCATAATTCATGAATTGAATCATGAATTGAATCATGAATTATAATTAAATAATGAATCATGAATCATGAATTGAATCATGAATTGAATCATGAATCATGAATCATGACATGAATCATGAAGCATGAATCATGAATTGAATCATGAATCATGAATCATATCTTGAATCATGAATCATGAATCATGAATCATGAATTGAATCATGAATCATGAATTGAATCATAAATCATGAATTATGAATCATGAATTGATTAATGAATCATGAATCATGATTCATGAATTGAATCATGAATTGAATCATTAATTATAAATTAAATAATGAATCATGAATCATGAATTGAATCATGAATTGAATCATGAATCATGAATCATGAATTGAATCATGAATCATGAATCATGACATGAATCATGAATCATGAATCATAAATCAAATCATGAATCATAAATTAAATTAGGATTCGAATCATGAATTGAATCATGAATCATGAATTATGAATCATGAATCATGAATCATGAATTATGAATCATGAATCATGAATCATGAATTATGAATCATGAATTGAATCATGAATCAGGAATTGAATCATGAATCATGAATCATGAATCATGAATTAATTCATGAATCATGAATTGAATTATGAATCAAATCATGAATCATGAATTGAATCATGAATCATGAATTGAATCATGAATCATGATTTGAATCAAGAATCATAAATTATGAATTGAATCATGAATTGAATCATGAATCATGAATTGAATCAAGAATCATGAATCATGAATTGAATCATGAATTGAATCATGAATCATGAATTGAATCATGAATTAAATCATGAATCATGAATCATAAATTGAATCATGAATCATGAATTGAATCATGAATCATGAATTGAATCATGAATTGAATCATGAATCATGAATTGAATCATGAGTCATGAATCGAATCATGAATCATGACTTGAATCATAAATCATGAATCATGAATCAAATCATGAATCATGAATCATGAATTGAATCATGAATCATGAATCATGAATCATGAATTGAATCATGAATCATGAATCATGAATTGAAACATAAATCATGAATCATGAATCGAATCATGAATCATGAATTGAATCATAAATCATGAATTGAATCATGAATCATGAATCATGAATCATGAATTGAATCATGAATCATGAATTATGAATCATGAATCATGAATCATGAATCATGAATTGAATCATGAATCATGAATTATGAATCATGAATTGATTCATGAATCATGAATTATGAATCATGAATTGAATCATGAATCATGAATCATATCTTGAATCATGAATCAAATCATGAATCATGAATCGAATCATGAATTGAATCATGAATCATGAATTATGAATCATGAATTGATTCATGAATCATGAATTATGAATCATGAATTGAATCATGAATCATGAATCATATCTTGAATCATGAATCGAATCATGAATCATGAATCGAATCATGAATTGAATCATGAATCATGAATCGAATCATGAATCATGAATCGAATCATGAATCTTGATTCATGAATCGAATCATGAATCATGAATTGAATCATGAATCATGAATCATGAATTGAATCATGAATCATAAATCATGAATTGAATCATAATTCATGAATCATGAATTATGAATTGAATCATGAATCATGAATCATGAATCATGAATTGAATCATGAATCATGAATCATGAATTGAATCATGAATCATGAATCATGAATCATGAATTGAATCATGAATCATGAATCATGAATCATGAATTGAATCATGAATCATGAATCATGAATCATGAATCGAATCATGAATCATGAATTGAATCATAAATCAGGAATCATGAATAAAATCATGAATCATGAATCATGAATTGAATCATGAATCATGAATCATGAATCATGAATTGAATCATGAATCATGAATTGAATCATAAATCATGAATCATGAATCGAATCATGAATCGTGAATTGAATCATGAATCATGAATTATGAATCATGAATTGATTCATGAATCATGAATTATGAATCATGAATTGAATCATGAATCATGAATCATATCTTGAATCATGAATCGAATCATGAATCATAAATCGAATCATGAATTGAATCATGAATCATGAATCGAATCATGAATCATGAATCGAATCATGAATCTTGAATCATGAATCGAATCATGAATCATGAATCATGAATTGAATCATGAATCATGAATCATGAATCATGAATCATGAATTGAATCATGAATCATAAATCATGAATTGAATCATGAATCATGAATCATGAATTATGAATTGAATCATGAATCATGAATCATGAATTGAATCATGAATCATGAATCATGAATCATGAATCATGAATTGAATCATGAATCATGAATCATGAATTGAATCATGAATCATGAATTGAATCATGAATCATGAATTGAATCATGAATCATAAATTGAATCATGAATCGAATCATGAATCATGAATTGAATCATGAATCATGAATTGAATCATTAATCATGAATTGAATCATGAATCATGAATTGAATCATGAATCATGAATCATGAATTGAATCATGAATCAAGAATTGAATCATGAATCATAAATTGAATCATGAATCATGAATCGAATCATGAATCATGAATTGAATCATGAATCATGAATTGAATCATGAATCATGAATTGAATCATGAATTGAATCATGAATCATGAATTATGAATCATGAATTGAATCATGAATCATGAATTGAATCATGAATCATAAATTGAATCATGAATCATGAATCGAATCATGAATCATGAATTGAATCATGAATCATGAATTGAATCATGAATTGAATCATGAATCATGAATCATGAATTGAATCATGAATCATGAATCATGAATTGAATCATGAATTAAATCATGAATCATGAATCATAAATTGAATCATAAATTGAATCATGAATCATGAATTGAATCATGAATCATGAATCATGAATTGAATCATGAATCATGAATCATAAATTGAATAATGAATCATGAATTAAATCATGAATAATGAATTGAATCATGAATCATGAATTGAATCAAGAATCATGAATCATGAATTGAATCATGAATTGAATCATGAATTGAATCATGAATCATGAATTGAATCATGAATTAAATCATGAATCATGAATCATGAATTGAATCATGAATCATGAATTGAATCATGAATCATGAATCATGAATTGAATCATGAATCATGAATCATGAATTGAATCATGAATCATGAATTGAATCATGAATCATGAATCATGAATTGAATCATGAATCATGAATCATGAATTGAATCATGAATCATGAATCATGAATTGAATCATGAATCATGAATCATGAATTGAATCATAAATCATGAATTGAATCATGAATCATGAATTATGAATCATGAATTGATTCATGAATCATGAATTGATTCATGAATCATGAATTATGAATCATGAATTGAATCATGAATCATGAATCATATCTTGAATCATGAATCGAATCATGAATCATGAATCGAATCATGAATTGAATCATGAATCATGAATCGAATCATGAATCATGAATCGAATCATGAATCTTGAATCATGAATCGAATCATGAATCATGAATCATGAATCATGAATTGAATCATGAATCATGAATCATGAATTGAATCATGAATCATAAATCATGAATTGAATCATGAATCATGAATCATGAATTATGAATTGAAGCATGAATCATGAATCATGAATCATGAATTGAATCATGAATCATGAATCATGAATCATGAATCATGAATTGAATCATGAATCATGAATTGAATCATGAATCATGAATCATGAATTGAATCATGAATCATGAATTGAATCATGAATCATAAATTGAATCATGAATCATGAATCGAATCATGAATCATGAATTGAATCATTAATCATGAATTGAATCATGAATCATGAATTGAATCATGAATCATGAATCATGAATTGAATCATGAATCATGAATTGAATCATGAATCATAAATTGAATCATGAATCATGAATCGAATCATGAATCATGAATTGAATCATGAATCATGAATTGAATCATGAATCATGAATCATGAATTGAATCATGAATTGAATCATGAATCATGAATTGAATCATGAATCATGAATTATGAATCATGAAATGAATCATGAATCATGAATCATGAATTGAATCATGAATCATGAATCATGAATTGAATCATGAATTAAATCAAGAATCATGAATCATGAATCATAAATTGAATCATAAATTGAATCATGAATCATGAATCATGAATTGAATCATGAATCATGAATCGAATCATGAATCTTGAATCATGAATCGAATCATGAATCGAATCATGAATCTTGAATCATGAATCGAATCATGAATCATGAATCATGAATCATGAATTGAATCATGAATCATGAATCATGAATCATGAATCATGAATTGAATCATGAATCATAAATCATGAATTGAATCATGAATCATGAATTGAATCATGAATCATGAATTGAATCATGAATCATGAATCATGAATTGAATCATGAATCATGAATCATGAATCATGAATTGAATCATGAATCATGAATTGAATCATGAATCATAAATTGAATCATGAATCATGAATCGAATCATGAATCATGAATTAAATCATTAATCATGCATTGAATCATGAATCATGAATTGAATCATGAATCATGAATCATGAATTGAATCATGAATCATGAATTGAATCATGAATCATAAATTGAATCATGAATCATGAATCGAATCATGAATCATGAATTGAATCATGAATCATGAATTGAATCATGAATCATGAATTGAATCATGAATTGAATCATGAATCATGAATTATGAATCATGAATTGAATCATGAATCATGAATTGAATCATGAATCATAAATTGAATCATGAATCATGAATCGAATCATGAATCATGAATTGAATCATGAATCATGAATTAAATCATGAATCATGAATTGAATCATGAATCATGAATTATGAATTGAATCATGAATCATGAATCATGAATTGAATCATGAATTAAATCATGAATCATGAATCATGAATCATAAATTGAATCATAAATTGAATCATGAATCATGAATTGAATCATGAATCATGAATCATAAATTGAATCATGAATCATGAATTAAATCATGAATAATGAATTGAATCATGAATCATGAATTGAATCAAGAATCATGAATCATGAATTGAATCATGAATTGAATCATGAATTGAATCATGAATCATGAATTGAATCATGAATTAAATCATGAATCATGAATCATGAATTGAATCATGAATCATGAATTGAATCATGAATCATGAATCATGAATTGAATCATGAATCATGAATCATGAATCATGAATTGAATCATGAATCATGAATCATGAATTGAATCATGAATCATGAATCATGAATTGAATCATGAATCATGAATCATGAATTGAATCATGAATCATGAATCATGAATCGAAATCATGAATCATGAATTGAATCATAAATCATGAATCATGAATCGAATCATGAATCATGAATCATGAATTGAATCATGAATCATGAATCATGAATCATGAATTGAATCATGAATCATGAATTATGAATCATGAATTGAATCATGAATCATGAATCATGAATTGAATCATGAATCATGAATTATGAATCATGAATTGATTCATAAATCATGAATTATGAATCATGAATTGAATCATGAATCATGAATCATATCTTGAATCATGAATTGAATCATGAATCATGAATCATGAATTGAATCATGAATCATGAATTATGAATCATGAATTGATTCATAAATCATGAATTATGAATCATGAATTGAATCATGAATCATGAATCATATCTTGAATCATGAATCGAATCATAAATCATGAATCAAATCATGAATCATGAATCATGAATTATATCATGAATCATGAATTATGAATCATGAATTGATTCATGAATCATGAATCATAATTCATGAATTGAATCATGAATTGAATCATGAATTATAAATTAAATAATGAATCATGAATCATGAATTGAATCATGAATTGAATCATGAATCATGAATCATGAATTGAATCATGAATCATGAATCATGAATCATGACATGAATCATGAAGCATGAATCATGAATTGAATCATGAATCATGAATTATGAATCATGAATTGATTCATGAATTGAATCATGAATTATAAATTAAATAATGAATCATGAATCATGAATTGAATCATGAATTGAATCATGAATCATGAATCATGAATTGAATCATGAATCATGAATCATGAATCATGACATGAATCAT
This sequence comes from Mixophyes fleayi, assembly GCF_038048845.1. Taxonomy (NCBI): domain Eukaryota; kingdom Metazoa; phylum Chordata; class Amphibia; order Anura; family Limnodynastidae; genus Mixophyes; species Mixophyes fleayi. The sequence continues at coordinate 53,680 of NW_027446130.1, read as the reverse complement.
GAAGCATGAATCATGAATTGAATCATGAATCATGAATTATGAATCATGAATTGATTCATGAATCATGAATTATGAATCATGAATTGAATCATGAATCATGAATTATGAATCATGAATTGATTCATGAATCATGAATTATGAATCATGAATTGAATCATGAATCATGAATCATATCTTGAATCATGAATCAAATCATGAATCATGAATCGAATCATGAATTGAATCATGAATCATGAATTATGAATCATGAATTGATTCATGAATCATGAATTATGAATCATGAATTGAATCATGAATCATGAATCATATCTTGAATCATGAATCGAATCATGAATCATGAATCGAATCATGAATTGAATCATGAATCATGAATCGAATCATGAATCATGAATCGAATCATGAATCTTGATTCATGAATCGAATCATGAATCATGAATCATGAATTGAATCATGAATCATGAATCATGAATCATGAATCATGAATTGAATCATGAATCATAAATCATGAATTGAATCATAATTCATGAATCATGAATTATGAATTGAATCATGAATCATGAATCATGAATCATGAATTGAATCATGAATCATGAATCATGAATCATGAATTGAATCATGAATCATGAATCATGAATCATGAATTGAATCATGAATCATGAATCATGAATCATGAATTGAATCATGAATCATGAATCATGAATCGAATCATGAATCATGAATTGAATCATAAATCAGGAATCATGAATAAAATCATGAATCATGAATCATGAATTGAATCATGAATCATGAATCATGAATCATGAATTGAATCATGAATCATGAATTGAATCATAAATCATGAATCATGAATCGAATCATGAATCATGAATTGAATCATGAATCATGAATTATGAATCATGAATTGATTCATGAATCATGAATTATGAATCATGAATTGAATCATGAATCATGAATCATATCTTGAATCATGAATCGAATCATGAATCATAAATCGAATCATGAATTGAATCATGAATCATGAATCGAATCATGAATCATGAATCGAATCATGAATCTTGAATCATGAATCGAATCATGAATCATGAATCGAATCATGAATCTTGAATCATGAATCGAATCATGAATCATGAATCATGAATCATGAATTGAATCATGAATCATGAATCATGAATCATGAATCATGAATTGAATCATGAATCATAAATCATGAATTGAATCATGAATCATGAATCATGAATTATGAATTGAATCATGAATCATGAATCATGAATCATGAATTGAATCATAAATCATGAATCATGAATCATGAATTGAATCATGAATCATGAATCATGAATCATGAATTGAATCATGAATCATGAATCATGAATCATGAATTGAATCATGAATCATGAATTGAATCATGAATCATGAATCATATCTTGAATCATGAATCAAATCATGAATCATGAATCGAATCATGAATTGAATCATGAATCATGAATTATGAATCATGAATTGATTCATAAATCATGAATTATGAATCATGAATTGAATCATGAATCATGAATCATATCTTGAATCATGAATTGAATCATGAATCATGAATCATGAATTGAATCATGAATCATGAATTATGAATCATGAATTGATTCATAAATCATGAATTATGAATCATGAATTGAATCATGAATCATGAATCATATCTTGAATCATGAATCGAATCAAAAATCATGAATCAAATCATGAATCATGAATCATGAATTATATCATGAATCATGAATTATGAATCATGAATTGATTCATGAATCATGAATCATAATTCATGAATTGAATCATGAATTGAATCATGAATTATAAATTAAATAATGAATCATGAATCATGAATTGAATCATGAATTGAATCATGAATCATGAATCATGAATTGAATCATGAATCATGAATCATGAATCATGACATGAATCATGAAGCATGAATCATGAATTGAATCATGAATCATGAATTATGAATCATGAATTGATTCATGAATCATGAATTATGAATCATGAATTGAATCATGAATCATGAATTATGAATCATGAATTGATTCATGAATCATGAATTATGAATCATGAATTGAATCATGAATCATGAATCATATCTTGAATCATGAATCAAATCATGAATCATGAATCGAATCATGAATTGAATCATGAATCATGAATTATGAATCATGAATTGATTCATGAATCATGAATTATGAATCATGAATTGAATCATGAATCATGAATCATATCTTGAATCATGAATCGAATCATGAATCATGAATCGAATCATGAATTGAATCATGAATCATGAATCGAATCATGAATCATGAATCGAATCATGAATCTTGATTCATGAATCGAATCATGAATCATGAATCATGAATTGAATCATGAATCATGAATCATGAATCATGAATCATGAATTGAATCATGAATCATAAATCATGAATTGAATCATAATTCATGAATCATGAATTATGAATTGAATCATGAATCATGAATCATGAATCATGAATTGAATCATGAATCATGAATCATGAATCATGAATTGAATCATGAATCATGAATCATGAATCATGAATTGAATCATGAATCATGAATCATGAATCGAATCATGAATCATGAATTGAATCATGAATCATGAATTATGAATCATGAATTGAATCATGAATCATGAATTGAATCATAAATCATGAATCATGAATCGAATCATGAATCATGAATTGAATCATGAATCATGAATTATGAATCATGAATTGATTCATGAATCATGAATTATGAATCATGAATTGAATCATGAATCATGAATCATATCTTGAATCATGAATCGAATCATGAATCATAAATCGAATCATGAATTGAATCATGAATCATGAATCGAATCATGAATCATGAATCGAATCATGAATCTTGAATCATGAATCGAATCATGAATCATGAATCGAATCATGAATCTTGAATCATGAATCGAATCATGAATCATGAATCATGAATCATGAATTGAATCATGAATCATGAATCATGAATCATGAATCATGAATTGAATCATGAATCATAAATCATGAATTGAATCATGAATCATGAATCATGAATTATGAATTGAATCATGAATCATGAATCATGAATCATGAATTGAATCATGAATCATGAATCATGAATCATGAATTGAATCATGAATCATGAATCATGAATCATGAATTGAATCATGAATCATGAATCATGAATCATGAATTGAATCATGAATCATGAATTGAATCATGAATCATAAATTGAATCATGAATCATGAATCGAATCATGAATCATGAATTAAATCATTAATCATGCATTGAATCATGAATCATGAATTGAATCATGAATCATGAATCATGAATTGAATCATGAATCATGAATTGAATCATGAATCATAAATTGAATCATGAATCATGAATCGAATCATGAATCATGAATTGAATCATGAATCATGAATTGAATCATGAATCATGAATTGAATCATGAATTGAATCATGAATCATGAATTATGAATCATGAATTGAATCATGAATCATGAATTGAATCATGAATCATAAATTGAATCATGAATCATGAATCGAATCATGAATCATGAATTGAATCATGAATCATGAATTAAATCATGAATCATGAATTGAATCATGAATCATGAATTATGAATTGAATCATGAATCATGAATCATGAATTGAATCATGAATTAAATCATGAATCATGAATCATGAATCATAAATTGAATCATAAATTGAATCATGAATCATGAATTGAATCATGAATCATGAATCATAAATTGAATCATGAATCATGAATTAAATCATGAATAATGAATTGAATCATGAATCATGAATTGAATCAAGAATCATGAATCATGAATTGAATCATGAATTGAATCATGAATTGAATCATGAATCATGAATTGAATCATGAATTAAATCATGAATCATGAATCATGAATTGAATCATGAATCATGAATTGAATCATGAATCATGAATCATGAATTGAATCATGAATCATGAATCATGAATTGAATCATGAATCATGAATCATGAATTGAATCATGAATCATGAATCATGAATTGAATCATGAATCATGAATCATGAATTGAATCATGAATCATGAATCATGAATCGAAATCATGAATCATGAATTGAATCATAAATCATGAATCATGAATCGAATCATGAATCATGAATCATGAATTGAATCATGAATCATGAATCATGAATCATGAATTGAATCATGAATCATGAATTATGAATCATGAATTGAATCATGAATCATGAATCATGAATTGAATCATGAATCATGAATTATGAATCATGAATTGAATCATGAATCATGAATCATATCTTGAATCATGAATTGAATCATGAATCATGAATCATGAATTGAATCATGAATCATGAATTATGAATCATGAATTGATTCATAAATCATGAATTATGAATCATGAATTGAATCATGAATCATGAATCATATCTTGAATCATGAATTGAATCATGAATCATGAATCATGAATTGAATCATGAATCATGAATTATGAATCATGAATTGATTCATAAATCATGAATTATGAATCATGAATTGAATCATGAATCATGAATCATATCTTGAATCATGAATCGAATCATAAATCATGAATCAAATCATGAATCATGAATCATGAATTATATCATGAATCATGAATTATGAATCATGAATTGATTCATGAATCATGAATCATAATTCATGAATTAAATCATGAATTGAATCATGAATTATAAATTAAATAATGAATCATGAATCATGAATTGAATCATGAATTGAATCATGAATCATGAATCATGAATTGAATCATGAATCATGAATCATGACATGAATCATGAAGCATGAATCATGAATTGAATCATGAATCATGAATTATGAATCATGAATTGATTCATGAATCATGAATTATGAATCATGAATTGAATCATGAATCATGAATCATATCTTGAATCATGAATCATGAATCATGAATCATGAATTGAATCATGAATCATGAATTGAATCATGAATCATGAATTATGAATCATGAATTGATTAATGAATCATGAATCATGATTAATGAATTGAATCATGAATTGAATCATTAATTATAAATTAAATAATGAATCATGAATCATGAATTGAATCATGAATTGAATCATGAATCATGAATCATGAATTGAATCATGAATCATGAATCATAAATCAAATCATGAATCATAAATTAAATTAGGATTCGAATCATGAATTGAATCATGAATCAGGAATTGAATCATGAATCATGAATCATGAATTAATTCATGAATCATGAATTGAATTATGAATCAAGTCATGAATCATGAATTGAATCATGAATCATGAATTGAATCATGAATCATGATTTGAATCAAGAATCATGAATCATGAATTGAATCATGAATTGAATCATGAATCATGAATTGAATCAAGAATCATGAATCATGAATTGAATCATGAATTGAATCATGAATCATGAATTGAATCATGAATTAAATCATGAATCATGAATCATAAATTGAATCATGAATCATGAATTGAATCATGAATCATGAATTGAATCATGAATTGAATCATGAATCATGAATTGAATCATGAGTCATGAATCGAATCATGAATCATGACTTGAATCATAAATCATGAATCATGAATCAAATCATGAATCATGAATCATGAATTGAATCATGAATCATGAATCATGAATCATGAATTGAATCATGAATCATGAATCATGAATTGAATCATAAATCATGAATCATGAATCGAATCATGAATCATGAATCATGAATTGAATCATAAATCATGAATTGAATCATGAATCATGAATCATGAATCATGAATCATGAATTGAATCATGAATCATGAATTATGAATCATGAATTGATTCATGAATCATGAATTATGAATCATGAATTGAATCATGAATCATGAATCATATCTTGAATCATGAATCAAATCATGAATCATGAATCGAATCATGAATTGAATCATGAATCATGAATTATGAATCATGAATTGATTCATGAATCATGAATTATGAATCATGAATTGAATCATGAATCATGAATCATATCTTGAATCATGAATCGAATCATGAATCATGAATCGAATCATGAATTGAATCATGAATCATGAATCATGAATCATGAATTGAATCATGAATCATGAATTGAATCATGAATCATGATTTGAATCAAGAATCATGAATCATGAATTGAATCATGAATTGAATCATGAATCATGAATTGAATCAAGAATCATGAATCATGAATTGAATCATGAATTGAATCATGAATCATGAATTGAATCATGAATCATGAATTGAATCATGAATCATGAATCATGAATTGAATCATGAATCATGAATCATGAATCATGAATTGAATCATGAATCATAAATCATGAATTGAATCATAATTCATGAATCATGAATTATGAATTGAATCATGAATCATGAATCATGAATCATGAATTGAATCATGAATCATGAATCATGAATCATGAATTGAATCATGAATCATGAATCATGAATCATGAATTGAATCATGAATCGAATCATGAATCATGAATTGAATCATGAATCATGAATCATGAATCGAATCATGAATCATGAATTGAATCATAAATCAGGAATCATGAATCAAATCATGAATCATGAATCATGAATTGAATCATGAATCATGAATCATGAATCATGAATTGAATCATGAATCATGAACTGAATCATAAATCATGAATCATGAATCGAATCATGAATCATGAATCATGAATTGAATCATAAATCATGAATTGAATCATGAATCTTGAATCATGAATCATGAATCATGAATTGAATCATGAATCATGAATTATGAATCATGAATTGATTCATGAATCATGAATTATGAATCATGAATTGAATCATGAATCATGAATCATATCTTGAATCATGAATCGAATCATGAATCATAAATCGAATCATGAATTGAATCATGAATCGAATCATGAATCATGAATCGAATCATGAATCTTGAATCATGAATCGAATCATGAATCATGAATCATGAATCATGAATTGAATCATGAATCATGAATCATGAATCATGAATTGAATCATGAATCATAAATCATTAATTGAATCATGAATCATGAATCATGAATTATGAATTGAATCATGAATCATGAATCATGAATCATGAATCATGAATTGAATCATGAATCATGAATCATGAATCATGAATTGAATCATGAATCATGAATCATGAATCATGAATTGAATCATGAATCATGAATCATGAATCATGAATTGAATCATGAATCATGAATTGAATCATGAATCATGAATTGAATCATGAATCATGAATCATGAATTGAATCATGAATCATGAATTGAATCATGAATCATAAATTGAATCATGAATCATGAATCGAATCATGAATCATGAATTGAATCATGAATTGAATCATGAATCATGAATCATGAATTGAATCATGAATTGAATCATGAATCATGAATTATAAATCATGAATTGAATCATGAATCATGAATTGAATCATGAATCATAAATTGAATCATGAATCGAATCATGAATCATGAATTGAATCATGAATCATGAATTAAATCATGAATCATGAATTGAATCATGAATCATGAATCATGAATTGAATCATGAATTGAATCATGAATCATGAATTGAATCATGAATTAAATCATGAATCATGAATCATGAATCATAAATTGAATCATAAAGTGAATCATGAATCATGAATCATGAATTGAATCATGAATCATGAATCATGAATTGAATCATGAATCATGAATCATAAATTGAATCATGAATCATGAATTGAATCATGAATAATGAATTGAATCATGAATTGAATCATAAATCATGAATCATGAATTGAATTCATCAATCATGAATCATGAATTGAATCATGAATTGAATCATGAATAATGAATTAAATCATGAATCATGAATTATGAATCATGAATTGATTCATGAATCATGAATTATGAATCATGAATTGAATCATGAATCATGAATCATATCTTGAATCATGAATCGAATCATGAATCATGAATCGAATCATGAATTGAATCATGAATCATGAATCGAATCATGATTTATGAATCGAATCATGAATCTTGATTCATGAATCGAATCATGAATCATGAATCATGAATTGAATCATGAATCATGAATCATGAATCATGAATTGAATCATGAATCATAAATCATGAATTGAATCATAATTCATGAATCATGAATTATGAATTGAATCATGAATCATGAATCATGAATCATGAATTGAATCATGAATCATGAATCATGAATCATGAATTGAATCATGAATCATGAATCGAATCATGAATCATGAATTGAATCATAAATCAGAATCATGAATCAAATCATGAATCATGAATCATGAATTGAATCATGAATCATGAATCATGAATCATGAATTGAATCATGAATCATGAATTGAATCATAAATCATGAATCATGAATCGAATCATGAATCATGAATCATGAATCATGAATCATGAATCATGAATTGAATCATGAATCATAAATCATGAATTGAATCATAATTCATGAATCATGAATTATGAATTGAATCATGAATCATGAATCATGAATCATGAATTGAATCATGAATCATGAATCATGAATTGAATCATGAATCATGAATCATGAATTGAATCATGAATCATGAATCATGAATCATGAATTGAATCATGAATCATGAATCATGAATCGAATCATGAATCATGAATTGAATCATAAATCAGGAATCATGAATAAAATCATGAATCATGAATCATGAATTGAATCATGAATCATGAATCATGAATCATGAATTGAATCATGAATCATGAATTGAATCATAAATCATGAATCATGAATCGAATCATGAATCATGAATTGAATCATGAATCATGAATTATGAATCATGAATTGATTCATGAATCATGAATTATGAATCATGAATTGAATCATGAATCATGAATCATATCTTGAATCATGAATCGAATCATGAATCATAAATCGAATCATGAATTGAATCATGAATCATGAATCGAATCATGAATCATGAATCGAATCATGAATCTTGAATCATGAATCGAATCATGAATCATGAATCGAATCATGAATCTTGAATCATGAATCGAATCATGAATCATGAATCATGAATCATGAATTGAATCATGAATCATGAATCATGAATCATGAATCATGAATTGAATCATGAATCATAAATCATGAATTGAATCATGAATCATGAATCATGAATTATGAATTGAATCATGAATCATGAATCATGAATCATGAATTGAATCATGAATCATGAATCATGAATCATGAATTGAATCATGAATCATGAATTGAATCATGAATCATGAATCATATCTTGAATCATGAATCAAATCATGAATCATGAATCGAATCATGAATTGAATCATGAATCATGAATTATGAATCATGAATTGATTCATAAATCATGAATTATGAATCATGAATTGAATCATGAATCATGAATCATATCTTGAATCATGAATTGAATCATGAATCATGAATCATGAATTGAATCATGAATCATGAATTATGAATCATGAATTGATTCATAAATCATGAATTATGAATCATGAATTGAATCATGAATCATGAATCATATCTTGAATCATGAATCGAATCATAAATCATGAATCAAATCATGAATCATGAATCATGAATTATATCATGAATCATGAATTATGAATCATGAATTGATTCATGAATCATGAATCATAATTCATGAATTGAATCATGAATTGAATCATGAATTATAAATTAAATAATGAATCATGAATCATGAATTGAATCATGAATCATGAATCATGAATCATGAATCATGAATTGAATCATGAATCATGAATCATGAATCATGACATGAATCATGAAGCATGAATCATGAATTGAATCATGAATCATGAATTATGAATCATGAATTGATTCATGAATCATGAATTATGAATCATGAATTGAATCATGAATCATGAATTATGAATCATGAATTGATTCATGAATCATGAATTATGAATCATGAATTGAATCATGAATCATGAATCATATCTTGAATCATGAATCAAATCATGAATCATGAATCGAATCATGAATTGAATCATGAATCATGAATTATGAATCATGAATTGATTCATGAATCATGAATTATGAATCATGAATTGAATCATGAATCATGAATCATATCTTGAATCATGAATCGAATCATGAATCATGAATCGAATCATGAATTGAATCATGAATCATGAATCGAATCATGAATCATGAATCGAATCATGAATCTTGATTCATGAATCGAATCATGAATCATGAATCATGAATTGAATCATGAATCATGAATCATGAATCATGAATCATGAATTGAATCATGAATCATAAATCATGAATTGAATCATAATTCATGAATCATGAATTATGAATTGAATCATGAATCATGAATCATGAATCATGAATTGAATCATGAATCATGAATCATGAATCATGAATTGAATCATGAATCATGAATCATGAATCATGAATTGAATCATGAATCATGAATCATGAATCATGAATTGAATCATGAATCATGAATCATGAATCGAATCATGAATCATGAATTGAATCATAAATCAGGAATCATGAATAAAATCATGAATCATGAATCATGAATTGAATCATGAATCATGAATCATGAATCATGAATTGAATCATGAATCATGAATTGAATCATAAATCATGAATCATGAATCGAATCATGAATCATGAATTGAATCATGAATCATGAATTATGAATCATGAATTGATTCATGAATCATGAATTATGAATCATGAATTGAATCATGAATCATGAATCATATCTTGAATCATGAATCGAATCATGAATCATAAATCGAATCATGAATTGAATCATGAATCATGAATCGAATCATGAATCATGAATCGAATCATGAATCTTGAATCATGAATCGAATCATGAATCATGAATCGAATCATGAATCTTGAATCATGAATCGAATCATGAATCATGAATCATGAATCATGAATTGAATCATGAATCATGAATCATGAATCATGAATCATGAATTGAATCATGAATCATAAATCATGAATTGAATCATGAATCATGAATCATGAATTATGAATTGAATCATGAATCATGAATCATGAATCATGAATTGAATCATGAATCATGAATCATGAATCATGAATTGAATCATGAATCATGAATCATGAATCATGAATTGAATCATGAATCATGAATCATGAATCATGAATTGAATCATGAATCATGAATTGAATCATGAATCATAAATTGAATCATGAATCATGAATCGAATCATGAATCATGAATTAAATCATTAATCATGCATTGAATCATGAATCATGAATTGAATCATGAATCATGAATCATGAATTGAATCATGAATCATGAATTGAATCATGAATCATAAATTGAATCATGAATCATGAATCGAATCATGAATCATGAATTGAATCATGAATCATGAATTGAATCATGAATCATGAATTGAATCATGAATTGAATCATGAATCATGAATTATGAATCATGAATTGAATCATGAATCATGAATTGAATCATGAATCATAAATTGAATCATGAATCATGAATCGAATCATGAATCATGAATTGAATCATGAATCATGAATTAAATCATGAATCATGAATTGAATCATGAATCATGAATTATGAATTGAATCATGAATCATGAATCATGAATTGAATCATGAATTAAATCATGAATCATGAATCATGAATCATAAATTGAATCATAAATTGAATCATGAATCATGAATTGAATCATGAATCATGAATCATAAATTGAATCATGAATCATGAATTAAATCATGAATAATGAATTGAATCATGAATCATGAATTGAATCAAGAATCATGAATCATGAATTGAATCATGAATTGAATCATGTATTGAATCATGAATCATGAATTGAATCATGAATTAAATCATGAATCATGAATCATGAATTGAATCATGAATCATGAATTGAATCATGAATCATGAATCATGAATTGAATCATGAATCATGAATCATGAATTGAATCATGAATCATGAATCATGAATTGAATCATGAATCATGAATCATGAATTGAATCATGAATCATGAATCATGAATTGAATCATGAATCATGAATCATGAATCGAAATCATGAATCATGAATTGAATCATAAATCATGAATCATGAATCGAATCATGAATCATGAATCATGAATTGAATCATGAATCATGAATCATGAATCATGAATTGAATCATGAATCATGAATTATGAATCATGAATTGAATCATGAATCATGAATCATGAATTGAATCATGAATCATGAATTATGAATCATGAATTGATTCATAAATCATGAATTATGAATCATGAATTGAATCATGAATCATGAATTATGAATCATGAATTGATTCATAAATCATGAATTATGAATCATGAATTGAATCATGAATCATGAATCATATCTTGAATCATGAATTGAATCATGAATCATGAATCATGAATTGAATCATGAATCATGAATTATGAATCATGAATTGATTCATAAATCATGAATTATGAATCATGAATTGAATCATGAATCATGAATCATATCTTGAATCATGAATCGAATCATAAATCATGAATCAAATCATGAATCATGAATCATGAATTATATCATGAATCATGAATTATGAATCATGAATTGATTCATGAATCATGAATCATAATTCATGAATTGAATCATGAATTGAATCATGAATTATAAATTAAATAATGAATCATGAATCATGAATTGAATCATGAATTGAATCATGAATCATGAATCATGAATTGAATCATGAATCATGAATCATGACATGAATCATGAAGCATGAATCATGAATTGAATCATGAATCATGAATTATGAATCATGAATTGATTCATGAATCATGAATTATGAATCATGAATTGAATCATGAATCATGAATCATATCTTGAATCATGAATCATGAATCATGAATCATGAATTGAATCATGAATCATGAATTGAATCATGAATCATGAATTATGAATCATGAATTGATTAATGAATCATGAATCATGATTAATGAATTGAATCATGAATTGAATCATTAATTATAAATTAAATAATGAATCATGAATCATGAATTGAATCATGAATTGAATCATGAATCATGAATCATGAATTGAATCATGAATCATGAATCATAAATCAAATCATGAATCATAAATTAAATTAGGATTCGAATCATGAATTGAATCATGAATCAGGAATTGAATCATGAATCATGAATCATGAATTAATTCATGAATCATGAATTGAATTATGAATCAAGTCATGAATCATGAATTGAATCATGAATCATGAATTGAATCATGAATCATGATTTGAATCAAGAATCATGAATCATGAATTGAATCATGAATTGAATCATGAATCATGAATTGAATCAAGAATCATGAATCATGAATTGAATCATGAATTGAATCATGAATCATGAATTGAATCATGAATTAAATCATGAATCATGAATCATAAATTGAATCATGAATCATGAATTGAATCATGAATCATGAATTGAATCATGAATTGAATCATGAATCATGAATTGAATCATGAGTCATGAATCGAATCATGAATCATGACTTGAATCATAAATCATGAATCATGAATCAAATCATGAATCATGAATCATGAATTGAATCATGAATCATGAATCATGAATCATGAATTGAATCATGAATCATGAATCATGAATTGAATCATAAATCATGAATCATGAATCGAATCATGAATCATGAATCATGAATTGAATCATAAATCATGAATTGAATCATGAATCATGAATCATGAATCATGAATCATGAATTGAATCATGAATCATGAATTATGAATCATGAATTGATTCATGAATCATGAATTATGAATCATGAATTGAATCATGAATCATGAATCATATCTTGAATCATGAATCAAATCATGAATCATGAATCGAATCATGAATTGAATCATGAATCATGAATTATGAATCATGAATTGATTCATGAATCATGAATTATGAATCATGAATTGAATCATGAATCATGAATCATATCTTGAATCATGAATCGAATCATGAATCATGAATCGAATCATGAATTGAATCATGAATCATGAATCATGAATCATGAATTGAATCATGAATCATGAATCATGAATCATGAATTGAATCATGAATCATGAATCATGAATTGAATCATGAATCATGAATCATGAATCATGAATTGAATCATGAATCATAAATCATGAATTGAATCATAATTCATGAATCATGAATTATGAATTGAATCATGAATCATGAATCATGAATCATGAATTGAATCATGAATCATGAATCATGAATCATGAATTGAATCATGAATCATGAATCATGAATCATGAATTGAATCATGAATCGAATCATGAATCATGAATTGAATCATGAATCATGAATCATGAATCGAATCATGAATCATGAATTGAATCATAAATCAGGAATCATGAATCAAATCATGAATCATGAATCATGAATTGAATCATGAATCATGAATCATGAATCATGAATTGAATCATGAATCATGAACTGAATCATAAATCATGAATCATGAATCGAATCATGAATCATGAATCATGAATTGAATCATAAATCATGAATTGAATCATGAATCTTGAATCATGAATCATGAATCATGAATTGAATCATGAATCATGAATTATGAATCATGAATTGATTCATGAATCATGAATTATGAATCATGAATTGAATCATGAATCATGAATCATATCTTGAATCATGAATCGAATCATGAATCATAAATCGAATCATGAATTGAATCATGAATCGAATCATGAATCATGAATCGAATCATGAATCTTGAATCATGAATCGAATCATGAATCATGAATCATGAATCATGAATTGAATCATGAATCATGAATCATGAATCATGAATTGAATCATGAATCATAAATCATTAATTGAATCATGAATCATGAATCATGAATTATGAATTGAATCATGAATCATGAATCATGAATCATGAATCATGAATTGAATCATGAATCATGAATCATGAATCATGAATTGAATCATGAATCATGAATCATGAATCATGAATTGAATCATGAATCATGAATCATGAATCATGAATTGAATCATGAATCATGAATTGAATCATGAATCATGAATTGAATCATGAATCATGAATCATGAATTGAATCATGAATCATGAATTGAATCATGAATCATAAATTGAATCATGAATCATGAATCGAATCATGAATCATGAATTGAATCATGAATTGAATCATGAATCATGAATCATGAATTGAATCATGAATTGAATCATGAATCATGAATTATAAATCATGAATTGAATCATGAATCATGAATTGAATCATGAATCATAAATTGAATCATGAATCGAATCATGAATCATGAATTGAATCATGAATCATGAATTAAATCATGAATCATGAATTGAATCATGAATCATGAATCATGAATTGAATCATGAATTGAATCATGAATCATGAATTGAATCATGAATTAAATCATGAATCATGAATCATGAATCATAAATTGAATCATAAAGTGAATCATGAATCATGAATCATGAATTGAATCATGAATCATGAATCATGAATTAAATCATGAATCATTAATCATAAATTGAATCATGAATCATGAATTGAATCATGAATAATGAATTGAATCATGAATTGAATCATAAATCATGAATCATGAATTGAATTCATCAATCATGAATCATGAATTGAATCATGAATTGAATCATGAATAATGAATTAAATCATGAATCATGAATTATGAATCATGAATTGATTCATGAATCATGAATTATGAATCATGAATTGAATCATGAATCATGAATCATATCTTGAATCATGAATCGAATCATGAATCATGAATCGAATCATGAATTGAATCATGAATCATGAATCGAATCATGATTTATGAATCGAATCATGAATCTTGATTCATGAATCGAATCATGAATCATGAATCATGAATTGAATCATGAATCATGAATCATGAATCATGAATTGAATCATGAATCATAAATCATGAATTGAATCATAATTCATGAATCATGAATTATGAATTGAATCATGAATCATGAATCATGAATCATGAATTGAATCATGAATCATGAATCGAATCATGAATCATGAATTGAATCATAAATCAGAATCATGAATCAAATCATGAATCATGAATCATGAATTGAATCATGAATCATGAATCATGAATTGAATCATGAATCATGAATTGAATCATAAATCATGAATCATGAATCGAATCATGAATCATGAATCATGAATTGAATCATAAATCATGAATTGAATCATGAATCATGAATCATGAATCATGAATTGAATCATGAATCATGAATTATGAATCATGAATTGATTCATAAATCATGAATTATGAATCATGAATTGAATCATGAATCATGAATCATATCTTGAATCATGAATCGAATCATGAATCATGAATCGAATCATGAATTGAATCATGAATCATGAATCGAATCATGAATCATGAATCGAATCATGAATCTTGAATCATGAATTGAATCATGAATCATGAATCATGAATCATGAATCATGAATTGAATCATGAATCATAAATCATGAATTGAATCATGAATCATGAATCATGAATCATGAATCATGAATTGAATCATGAATCATGAATCATGAATCATGAATTGAATCATGAATCATGAATCATGAATCATGAATTGAATCATGAATCATGAATCATGAATCATGAATCATGAATTGAATCATGAATCATGAATCATGAATTGAATCATAAATCATGAATCATGAATTGAATCATGAATCATGAATCGAATCATGAATCATGAATTGAATCATGAATAGAATCATGAATCATGAATCATGAATTGAATCATGAATCATGAATCGAATCATGAATCTTGAATCATGAATTGAATCATGAATCATGAATTATGAATTGAATCATGAATCATGAATCATGAATCGAATCATGAATCATGAATTGAATCATGAATCATGAATCAAGAATCATGAATCATGAATCAAGAATCATGAATTGAATCATGAATCATGAATTGAATCATGAATCATGAATCATGAATTATGAATTGAATCATGAATCATGAATCATGAAACATGAATTGAATCATGAATCATGAATCATGAATCGTGAATCATGAAGTGAATCATGAATCATGAATCATGAATTGAATCATGAATCATGAATCAAAAATCATTAATCGAATCATGAATCATGAATTGAATCATGAATCATGAATCATGAATTGAATCATAAATCAGAAATCATAAAACGAATCATGAATCATGAATCATGAATCATGAATTGAATCATGAATCATGAATCATGAATTGAATCATGAATCATGAATCATGAATCGAATCATGAATCATGAATCAAAAATCATGAATCGAATCATGAATCATGAATTGAATCATGAATCATGAATCATGAATTGAATCATGAATCATGAATCATAAAACGAATCATGAATCATGAATCATGAATCATGAATTGAATCATGAATCATGAATCATGAATTGAATCATTAATTATAAATTAAATAATGAATCATGAATCATGAATTGAATCATGAATTGAATCATGAATCATGAATTGAATCATGAATCATGAATCATGACATGAATCATGAATCATGAATCATAAATCAAATCATGAATCATAAATTAAATTAGGATTCGAATCATGAATTGAATCATTAATCATGAATTAAATCATGAATCATGAATCTTGAATCATGAATCATGAATTGAATCATGAATCATGAATTATGAATCATGAATTGAATCATGAATCATGAATCATGAATCATGAAACATGAATTGAATCATGAATCATGAATCATGAATCGTGAATCATGAAGTGAATCATGAATCATGAATCATGAATCGAATCATGAATCATGAATCAAAAATCATGAATCGAATCATGAATCATGAATTGAATCATGAATCATAAATTGAATCATAAATCATGAATCATAAAACGAATCATGAATCATGAATCATGAATCATGAATTGAATCATGAATCATGAATCATGAATTGAATCATGAATCATGAATCATAAAACGAATCATGAATCATGAATCATGAATCATGAATTGAATCATGAATCATGAATCATGAATCATGAATTGAATCATGAATCATGAATCATGAATTGAATCATAAATCATGAATCATGAATCGAATAATGAATCATGAATCATGAATTGAATCATAAATCATGAATTGAATCATGAATCATGAATCATGAATCATGAATTGAATCATGAATCATGAATTATGAATCATGAATTGATTCATGAATCATGAATTATGAATCATGAATTGAATCATGAATCATGAATCATATCTTGAATCATGAATCAAATCATGAATCATGAATCGAATCATGAATTGAATCATGAATCATGAATTATGAATCATGAATTGATTCATGAATCATGAATTATGAATCATGAATTGAATCATGAATCATGAATCATATCTTGAATCATGAATCGAATCATGAATCATGAATCGAATCATGAATTGAATCATGAATCATGAATCGAATCATGAATCGAATCATGAATCTTGATTCATGAATCGAATCATGAATCATGAATCATGAATTGAATCATGAATCATGAATCATGAATCATGAATCATGAATTGAATCATGAATCATAAATCATGAATTGAATCATAATTCATGAATCATGAATTATGAATTGAATCATGAATCATGAATCATGAATCATGAATTGAATCATGAATCATGAATCATGAATCATGAATTGAATCATGAATCATGAATCATGAATCATGAATTGAATCATGAATCATGAATCATGAATCATGAATTGAATCATGAATCATGAATCATGAATCGAATCATGAATCATGAATTGAATCATAAATCAGGAATCATGAATCAAATCATGAATCATGAATCATGAATTGAATCATGAATCATGAATCATGAATCATGAATTGAATCATGAATCATGAATTGAATCATAAATCATGAATCATGAATCGAATCATGAATCATGAATCATGAATTGAATCATAAATCATGAATTGAATCATGAATCATGAATCATGAATCATGAATCATGAATTGAATCATGAATCATGAATTATGAATCATGAATTGATTCATGAATCATGAATTATGAATCATGAATTGAATCATGAATCATGAATCATATCTTGAATCATGAATCGAATCATGAATCATGAATCGAATCATGAATTGAATCATGAATCATGAATCGAATCATGAATCATGAATCGAATCATGAATCTTGAATCATGAATCGAATCATGAATCATGAATCATGAATTGAATCATGAATCATGAATCATGAATCATGAATCATGAATTGAATCATGAATCATAAATCATGAATTGAATCATGAATCATGAATCATGAATTATGAATTGAATCATGAATCATGAATCATGAATCATGAATCATGAATTGAATCATGAATCATGAATCATGAATCATGAATTGAATCATGAATCATGAATCATGAATCATGAATCATGAATTGAATCATGAATCATGAATCATGAATCATGAATTGAATCATGAATCATAAATTGAATCATGAATCATGAATCGAATCATGAATCATGAATTGAATCATGAATCATGAATTGAATCATGAATCATGAATTGAATCATGAATCATGAATCATGAATTGAATCATGAATCATGAATTGAATCATGAATCATAAATTGAATCATGAATCATGAATCGAATCATGAATCATGAATTGAATCATGAATCATGAATTGAATCATGAATTGAATCATGAATCATGAATTATAAATCATGAATTGAATCATGAATCATGAATTGAATCATGAATCATGAATTGAATCATGAATCATAAATTGAATCATGAATCATGAATCGAATCATGAATCATGAATTGAATCATGAATCATGAATTAAATCATGAATCATGAATTGAATCATGAATCATGAATCATGAATTGAATCATGAATTGAATCATGAATCATGAATTGAATCATGAATTAAATCATGAATCATGAATCATAAATTGAATCATAAAGTGAATCATGAATCATGAATCATGAATCATGAATTGAATCATGAATCATGAATCATGAATTGAATCATGAATCATGAATCATAAATTGAATCATGAATCATGATTGAATCATGAATAATAAATTGAATCATGAATTGAATCATAAATCATAAATCATGAATTGAATTCATCAATCATGAATCATGAATTGAATCATGAATTGAATCATGAATAATGAATTAAATCATGAATCATGAATTAAATCATAAATCATGAATCATGAATCATGAATCATAAATTGCATCATGAATCATGAATCATGAATTGAATCATGAATTGAATCATGAATCATGAATCATGAATTGAATCATAAATCATGAATCATTAATTGAATCATGAATCATGAATCGAATCATGAATCATGAATTGAATCATGAAAAGAATCATGAATCATGAATCATGAATTGAATCATGAATCATGAATCGAATCATGAATCTTGAATCATGAATTGAATCATGAATCATGAATCATGAATTGAATCATGAATCATGAATCATGAATCGAATCATGAATCATGAATTGAATCATGAATCATGAATCAAGAATCATGAATCATGAATCGAATCATGAATCATGAATCAAGAATCATGAATTGAATCATGAATTGAATCATGAATCATGAATCATGAATTATGAATTGAATCATGAATCATGAATCATGAATCATGAAACATGAATTGAATCATGAATCATGAATCATGAATCGTGAATCATGAAGTGAATCATGAATCATGAATCATGAATCGAATCATGAATCATGAATCAAAAATCATGAATCGAATCATGAATCATGAATTGAATCATGAATCATGAATCATGAATTGAATCATAAATCATGAATCATAAAACGAATCATGAATCATGAATCATGAATCATGAATTGAATCATAAATCATGAATCATGAATTGAATCATGAATCATGAATCATGAATCAAATCATGAATCATGAATCAAAAATCATGAATCGAATCATGAATCATGAATTGAATCATGAATCATGAATCATGAATTGAATCATGAATCATGAATCATAAAACGAATCATGAATCATGAATCATGAATCATGAATTGAATCATGAATCATGAATCATGAATTGAATCATTAATTATAAATTAAATAATGAATCATGAATCATGAATTGAATCATGAATTGAATCATGAATCATGAATCATGAATTGAATCATGAATCATGAATCATGACATGAATCATGAATCATGAATCATAAATCAAATCATGAATCATAAATTAAATTAGGATTCGAATCATGAATTGAATCATGAATCATGAATTAAATCATGAATCATGAATCTTGAATCATGAATCATGAATTGAATCATGAATCATGAATTATGAATCATGAATTGAATCATGAATCATGAATCATGAAACATGAATTGAATCATGAATCATGAATCGTGAATCATGAAGTGAATCATGAATCATGAATCATGAATCATGAATCAAAAATCATGAATCGAATCATGAATCATGAATTGAATCATGAATCATGAATCATGAATTGAATCATAAATCATGAATCATAAAACGAATCATGAATCATGAATCATGAATCATGAATTGAATCATGAATCATGAATCATGAATTGAATCATGAATCGAATCATGAATCATGAATCAAAAATCATAAATCGAATCATGAATCATGAATTGAATCATGAATCATGAATCATGAATTGAATCATGAATCATGAATCATAAAACGAATCATGAATCATGAATCATGAATCATGAATTGAATCATGAATCATGAATCATGAATTATGAATTGAATCATGAATCATGAATCATGAATCATGAAACATGAATTGAATCATGAATCATGAATCATGAATCGTGAATCATGAAGTGAATCATGAATCATGAATCATGAATCTAATCATGAATCATGAATCAAAAATCATGAATCGAATCATGAATCATGAATTGAATCATGAATCATGAATCATGAATTGAATCATAAATCATGAATCATAAAACGAATCATGAATCATGAATCATGATACATGAATTGAATCATGAATCATGAATTGAATCATGAATCATGAATCAAAAATCATGAATCGAATCATGAATCATGAATTGAATCATGAATCATGAATCATGAATTGAATCATGAATCATGAATCATAAAACGAATCATGAATCATGAATCATGAATCATGAATTGAATCATGAATCATGAATCATGAATTGAATCATTAATTATAAATTAAATAATGAATCATGAATCATGAATTGAATCATGAATTGAATCATGAATCATGAATCATGAATTGAATCATGAATCATGAATCATGACATGAATCATGAATCATGAATCATAAATCAAGTCATGAATCATAAATTAAATTAGGATTCGAATCATGAATTGAATCATGAATCATGAATTAAATCATGAATCATGAATCTTGAATCATGAATCATGAATTGAATCATGAATCATGAATTATGAATCATGAATTGAATCATGAATCAGGAATTGAATCATGAATTGAATCATGAATCATGAATAGAATCATAAATCATGAATCATGAATCGAATCATGAATCATGAATCATGAATTGAATCATAAATCATGAATTGAATCATGAATCATGAATCCTGAATCATGAATCATGAATTGAATCATGAATCATGAATTATGAATCATGAATTGATTCATGAATCATGAATTATGAATCATGAATTGAATCATGAATCATGAATCATATCTTGAATCATGAATCGAATCATGAATCATGAATTATGAATCATGAATTGAATCATGAATCATGAATCATATCTTGAATCATGAATCGAATCATGAATCATGAATCGAATCATGAATCATGAATCGAATCATGAATCTTGAATCATGAATCGAATCATGAATCTTGATTCATGAATCGAATCATGAATCATGAATCATGAATCATGAATCATGAATCATGAATTGAATCATGAATCATAAATCATGAATTGAATCATAATTCATGAATCATGAATTATGAATTGAATCATGAATCATGAATCATGAATTGAATCATGAATCATGAATCATGAATCATGAATTGAATCATGAATCATGAATCGAATCATGAATCATGAATCATGAATTGAATCATAAATCAGGAATCATGAATCAAATCATGAATCATGAATCATGAATTGAATCATAAATCATGAATCATGAATTGAATCATAAATCATGAATCATGAATCAAATCATGAATCATGAATCATGAATTGAATCATAAATCATGAATTGAATCATGAATCATGAATCATGAATAATGAATTGAATCATGAATCATGAATTATGAATCATGAATTGATTCATGAATCATGAATTATGAATCATGAATTGAATCATGAATCATGAATCATATCTTGAATCATGAATCGAATCATGAATCATGAATCGAATCATGAATTGAATCATGAATCATGAATCGAATCATGAATCATGAATCGAATCATGAATCTTGAATCATGAATCGAATCATGAATCATGAATTGAATCATGAATCATGAATCATGAATCATGAATTGAATCATGAATCATAAATCATGAATTGAATCATGAATCATGAATCATGAATTATGAATTGAATCATGAATCATGAATCATGAATTGAATCATGAATCATGAATCATGAATCATGAATTGAATCATGAATCATGAATCATGAATCATGAATTGAATCATGAATCATGAATCATGAATCATGAATTGAATCATGAATCATGAATTGAATCATGAATCATGAATTGAATCATGAATCATAAATTGAATCATGAATCATGAATCGAATCATGAATCATGAATTGAATCATGAATCATGAATTGAATCATGAATCATGAATCATGAATTTAATCATGAATCATGAATTGAATCATGAATCATAAATTGAATCATGAATCATGAATCGAATCATGAATCATGAATTGAATCATGAATCATGAATTGAATCATGAATCACGAATCATGAATTGAATCATGAATTGAATCATGAATCATGAATTATGAATCATGAATTGAATCATAAATCATGAATTGAATCATGAATCATAAATTGAATCATGAATCATGAATCGAATCATGAATCATGAATTGAATCATGAATCATGAATTAAATCATGAATCATGAATTGAATCATGAATCATGAATCATGAATTGAATCATGAATCATGAATCATGAATTGAATCATGAATTAAATCATGAATCATGAATCATGAATCATAAATTGAATCATAAATTGAATCATGAATCATGAATCATGAATTGAATCATGAATCATGAATCATGAATTGAATCATGAATCATGAATCATAAATTGAATCATGAATCATGAATTAAATCATGAATAATGAATTGAATCATGAATCATGAATTGAATCAAGAATCATGAATCATGAATTGAATCATGAATTGAATCATGAATTGAATCATGAATCATGAATTGAATCATGAATTAAATCATGAATCATGAATCATGATTGAATCATGAATCATGAATTGAATCATGAATCATGAATCATGAATTGAATCATGAATCATGAATCATAAATTGAATCATGAATCATGAATCATGAATTGAATCATGAATCATGAATCATGAATCGAAATCATGAATCATGAATTGAATCATAAATCATGAATCGAATCATGAATCATGAATCATGAATTGAATCATGAATCATGAATCATGAATCATGAATTGAATCATGAATCATGAATTATGAATCATGAATTGAATCATGAATCATGAATCATGAATTGAAACATGAATCATGAATTATGAATCATGAATTGATTCATAAATCATGAATTATGAATCATGAATTGAATCATGAATCATGAATCATATCTTGAATCATGAATCGAATCATAAATCATGAATCGAATCATGAATCATGAATCATGAATTATATCATGAATCATGAATTATGAATCATGAATTGATTCATGAATTATAAATTAAATAATGAATCATGAATCATGAATTGAATCATGAATTGAATCATGAATCATGAATCATGAATTCAATCATGAATCATGAATCATGACATGAATCATGAAGCATGAATCATGAATTGAATCATGAATCATGAATTATGAATCATGAATTGATTCATGAATCATGAATTATGAATCATGAATTGAATCATGAATCATGAATCATATCTTGAATCATGAATCATGAATCATGAATCATGAATTGAATCATGAATCATGAATTGAATCATGAATCATGAATTATGAATCATGAATTGATTCATGAATCATGAATCATGATTCATGAATTGAATCATGAATTGAATCATTAATTATAAATTAAATAATGAATCATGAATCATGAATTGAATCATGAATTGAATCATGAATCATGAATCATGAATTGAATCATGAATCATGAATCATGACATGAATCATGAATCATGAATCATAAATCAAATCATGAATCATAAATTAAATTAGGATTCGAATCATGAATTGAATCATGAATCATGAATTATGAATCATGAATCATGAATCTTGAATCATGAATCATGAATTGAATCATGAATCATGAATTATGAATCATGAATTGAATCATGAATCAGGAATTGAATCATGAAAAATGAATCATGAATCATGAATCATGAATTAATTCATGAATCATGAATTGAATTATGAATCAAATCATGAATCATGAATTGAATGATGAATCATGAATTGAATCATGAATCATGAATTGAATCAAGAATCATGAATCATAAATTGAATCATGAATTGAATCATGAATTGAATCATTAATCATGAATTGAATCATGAATTAAATCATGAATCATGAATCATAAATTGAATCATGAATCATGAATTGAATCATGAATCATGAATTGAATCATGAATTGAATCATGAATCATGAATTGAATCATGAATCATGAAATTATGAATCGAATCATGAATCATGACTTGAATCATAAATCATGAATCATGAATCAAATCATGAATCATGAATCATAAATTGAATCATGAATCATGAATTGAATCATGAATCATGAATTGAATCATGAATTGAATCATGAATCATGAATTGAATCATGAATCATGAATCATGAATCGAATCATGAATCATGACTTGAATCATAAATCATGAATCATGAATCAAATCATGAATCATGATTCATGAATTGAATCATGAATCATGAATCATGAATCATGATATGAATCAGAAATCATGAATCGAATCATGAATCATGAATCATGAATTGAATCATAAATCATGAATTGAATCATGAATCATGAATCATGAATCATGAATTGAATCATGAATCATGAATTATGAATCATGAATTGATTCATGAATCATGAATTATGAATCATGAATTGAATCATGAATCATGAATAATATCTTGAATCATGAATCAAATCATGAATCATGAATCGAATCATATCTTGAATCATGAATCAAATCATGAATCATGAATCAAATCATGAATTGAATCATGAATCATGAATTGATTCATGAATCATGAATTATTAATCATGAATTGAATCATGAATCATATCTTGAATCATGAATCAAATCATGAATCATGAATCGAATCATGAATTGAATCATGAATCATGAATCGAATCATGAATCTTGATTCATGAATCGAATCATGAATCATGAATCATGAATTGAATCATGAATCATGAATCATGAATCATGAATTGAATCATGAATCATAAATCATGAATTGAATCATAATTCATGAATCATGAATTATGAATTGAATCATGAATCATGAATCATGAATCATGAATTGAATCATGAATCATGAATCATGAATTGAATCATGAATCATGAATCATGAATCGAATCATGAATCATGAATTGAATCATAAATCAGGAATCATGAATCAAATCATGAATCATGAATCATGAATTGAATCATGAATCATGAATCATGAATCATGAATTCAATCATGAATCATGAATTGAATCATAAATCATGAATCATGAATCGAATCATGAATCATGAATCATGAATTGAATCATAAATCATGAATTGAATCATGAATCATGAATCATGAATCATGAATTGAATCATGAATTATGAATCATGAATTGATTCATGAATCATGAATTATGAATCATGAATTGAATCATGAATCATGAATCATATCTTGAATCATGAATCGAATCATGAATCATGAATCGAATCATGAATTGAATCATGAATCATGAATCGAATCATGAATCATGAATCGAATCATGAATTGAATCATGAATCATGAATTGAATCATGAATCATGAATCATGAATCATGAATTGAATCATGAATCATAAATCATGAATTGAATCATGAATCATGAATCATGAATTATGAATTGAATCATGAATCATGAATCATGAATCATAATTCATGAATTGAATCATGAATCATGAATCATGAATCATGAATCATGAATTGAATCATGAATCATGAATCATGAATCATGAATTGAATCATGAATCATGAATTGAATCATGAATCATAAATTGAATCATGAATCATGAATCGAATCATGAATCATGAATTGAATCATGAATCATGAATTGAATCATGAATCATGAATCATGAATTGAATCATGAATCATGAATTGAATCATGAATCATAAATTGAATCATGAATCATGAATCGAATCATGAATCATGAATTGAATCATGAATCATGAATCATGAATTGAATCATGAATTGAATCATAAATCATGAATTATAAATCATGAATTGAATCATGAATCATGAATTGAATCATGAATCATAAATTGAATCATGAATCATGAATCGAATCATGAATCATGAATTGAATCATGAATCATGAATTGAATCATGAATTGAATCATGAATCATGAATCATGAATTGAATCATGAATTGAATCATGAATCATGAATTGAATCATGAATTAAATCATGAATCATGAATCATAAATTGAATCATAAAGTGAATCATGAATCATGAATCATGAATTGAATCATGAATCATGAATCATGAATTGAATCATGAATCATGAATCATAAATTGAATCATGAATCATGAATTAAATCATGAATAATGAATTGAATCATGAATTGAATCATAAATCATGAATCATGAATTGAATTCATCAATCATGAATCATGAATTGAATCATGAATTGAATCATGAATCATGAATTAAATCATGAATCATGAATTAAATCATGAATCATGAATCATAAATTGCATCATGAATCATGAATCATGAATTGAATCATGAATTGAATCATGAATTATGAATCATGAATTGAATCATAAATCATGAATCATTAATTGAATCATGAATCATGAATCGAATCATGAATCATGAATTGAATCATGAATAGAATCATGAATCATGAATCATGAATTGAATCATGAATCATGAATCGAATCATGAATCTTGAATCATGAATTGAATCATGAATCATGAATCATGAATTGAATCATGAATCATGAATCAAGAATCATGAATTGAATCATGAATCATGAATCGAATCATGAATCATGAATCAAGAATCATGAATTGAATCATGAATCATGAATTGAATCATGAATCATGAATTGAATCATGAATCATGAATCATGAATTATGAATTGAATCATGAATCATGAATCATGAATCATGAAACATGAATTGAATCATGAATCATGAATCATGAATCGTGAATCATGAAGTGAATCATGAATCATGAATCGAATCATGAATCATGAATCAAAAATCATGAATCGAATCATAAATCATGAATTGAATCATGAATTATGAATCATGAATTGAATCATGAATCATGAATCATAAAACGAATCATGAATCATGAATCATGAATCATGAATTGAATCATGAATCATGAATCATGAATTGAATCATGAATCATGAATCATGAATCAAATCATGAATCATGAATCAAAAATCATGAATCGAATCATGAATCATGAATTGAATCATGAATCATGAATCATGAATTGAATCATGAATCATGAATCATGAATTGAATCATGAATTGAATCATGAATCATGAATCAGGAATTGAATCATGAATCATGAATCATGAATTGAATCATGAATCATGAATATTGAAATGAAACATGAATCATGAATTGAATCATAATTCATGAATTGAATCATGAATCATGAATCATGAATTGAATCATGAATTTAATCATGAATCATGAATCATGAATTGAATCATGAATCATGAATCATGAATTGGATCATGAATCATGAATATTGAAATGAAACATGAATCATGAATCATGAATTGAATCATGAATCAAGAATTGAATCATGAATCATGAATCATGAATCGAATCATGAAACATGAATTGAATCATGAATCATGAATTGAATCATGAATCATGAATCATGAATTGAATCATGAATCATGAATTATGAATTATGAATTGAATCATGAATCATGAATCATGAATTGAATCATAAATCATAAATCATGAATCGAATCATGAATCATGAATCATGAATTGAATCATGAATCATGAATCATGAATTGAATCATGAATCATGAATTGAATCATGAATCATGAATCATGAATTGATTCATGAATCATGAACCATGAATCATGATCATGAATCATGAATTGAATCATGAATCGATTAATGAATTGAATCATGAATCATGAATTATGAATTATGAATTGAATCATGAATCATGAATCATGAATTGAATCATGAATCATGAATCATGAATTGAATCATGAATCATGAATTGAATCATGAATCATGAATCATGAATCATGAATTGAATCATGAATCATGAATAATGAATCATGAATTGAATCATGAATTGAATCATGAATTGAATCATAAATCATGAATCATGAATTGAATCATGAATCATGAATCATGAATTGAATCATGAATCTTGAATCATGAATTGAATCATGAATCATGAATCATGAATTGAATCATGAATCATGAATCATGAATCGAATCATAAATCATGAATTATGAATCATGAATTGATTCATAGAATCATGAATTATGAATCATGAATTGAATCATGAATCATGAATCATGAATTATAAATTGAATCATGAATTGAATCATGAATCATGAATTATGAATCATGAATTGAATCATGAATCAGGAATCATGAATCGAATCATTAATCATGAATCATTAATTGAATCATGAATCATGAATCATGAATTAAATCATGAATCATGAATCATAAATCGAATCATGAATCATTAATTGAATCAGGATTCGAATCATGAATTTAATCATGAATCATGAATTGAATCATGAATCATGAATCATGAATCATGAATTGAATCATGAATCATGAATCATGAATTGAATCATAAATCATGAATCATGAATCGAATCATGAATCATGAATTGAATCATAAATCATGAATTGAATCATGAATCATGAATCATGAATCATGAATTGAATCATGAATCATGAATTATGAATCATGAATTGATTCATGAATCATGAATTATGATTCATGAATTGAATCATGAATCATGAATCATATCTTGAATCATGAATCGAATCATGAATCATGAATCGAATCATGAATTGAATCATGAATCATGAATTGAATCATGAATCATGAATCGTGAATTGAATCATGAATCATGAATCATGAATTGAATCATGAATCATGAATCATGAATTGGATCATGAATCATGAATATTGAAATGAAACATGAATCATGAATCATGAATTGAATCATGAATCAAGAATTGAATCATGAATCATGAATCATGAATCGAATCATGAAACATGAATTGAATCATGAATCATGAATCATGAATTGAATCATGAATCATGAATTGAATCATGAATCATGAATTATGAATTATGAATTGAATCATGAATCATGAATCATGAATTGAATCATAAATCATAAATCATGAATCGAATCATGAATCATGAATCATGAATTGAATCATGAATCATGAATCATGAATTGAATCATGAATCATGAATTGAATCATGAATCATGAATCAAATCATAAATCATGAATTATGAATCATGAATTGATTCATGAATCATGAACCATGAATCATGAATCATGAATCATGAATTGAATCATGAATCGATTAATGAATTGAATCATGAATCATGAATTGAATCATGAATCATGAATCATGAATCATGAATCATGAATTGAATCATGAATCATGAATAATGAATCATGAATTGAATCATGAATTGAATCATGAATTGAATCATAAATCATGAATCATGAATTGAATCATGAATCATGAATTATGAATCATGAATTGATTCATGAATCATGAATTATGAATCATGAATTGAATCATGAATCATGAATCATGAATTATAAATTGAATCATGAATTGAATCATGAATCATGAATTATGAATCATGAATTGAATCATGAATCAGGAATCATGAATCGAATCATTAATCATGAATCATTAATTGAATCATGAATCATGAATCATGAATTAAATCATGAATCATGAATCATAAATCGAATCATGAATCATTAATTGAATAAGGATTCGAATCATGAATTTAATCATGAATCATGAATTGAATCATGAATCATGAATCATGAATCATGAATTGAATCATGAATCATGAATCATGAATTGAATCATAAATCATGAATCATGAATCGAATCATGAATCATGAATCATGAATTGAATCATAAATCATGAATTGAATCATGAATCATGAATCATGAATCATGAATTGAATCATGAATCATGAATCATGAATTGAATCATGAATCATGAATTATGAATCATGAATTGATTCATGAATCATGAATTATGATTCATGAATTGAATCATGAATCATGAATCATATCTTGAATCATGAATCGAATCATGAATCATGAATCGAATCATGAATTGAATCATGAATCATGAATTGAATCATGAATCATGAATCGTGAATTGAATCATGAATCATGAATCATGAATTGAATCATGAATCATGAATCATGAATTGGATCATGAATCATGAATATTGAAATGAAACATGAATCATGAATCATGAATTGAATCATGAATCAAGAATTGAATCATGAATCATGAATCATGAATCGAATCATGAAACATGAATTGAATCATGAATCATGAATCATGAATTATAAATTGAATCATGAATTGAATCATGAATCATGAATTATGAATCATGAATTGAATCATGAATCAGGAATCATGAATCGAATCATTAATCATGAATCATTAATTGAATCATGAATCATGAATCATGAATTAAATCATGAATCATGAATCATAAATCGAATCATGAATCATTAATTGAATAAGGATTCGAATCATGAATTTAATCATGAATCATGAATTGAATCATGAATCATGAATCATGAATCATGAATTGAATCATGAATCATGAATCATGAATTGAATCATAAATCATGAATCATGAATCGAATCATGAATCATGAATCATGAATTGAATCATAAATCATGAATTGAATCATGAATCATGAATCATGAATCATGAATTGAATCATGAATCATGAATCATGAATTGAATCATGAATCATGAATTATGAATCATGAATTGATTCATGAATCATGAATTATGATTCATGAATTGAATCATGAATCATGAATCATATCTTGAATCATGAATCGAATCATGAATCATGAATCGAATCATGAATTGAATCATGAATCATGAATTGAATCATGAATCATGAATCGTGAATTGAATCATGAATCATGAATCATGAATTGAATCATGAATCATGAATCATGAATTGGATCATGAATCATGAATATTGAAATGAAACATGAATCATGAATCATGAATTGAATCATGAATCAAGAATTGAATCATGAATCATGAATCATGAATCGAATCATGAAACATGAATTGAATCATGAATCATGAATCATGAATTGAATCATGAATCATGAATTGAATCATGAATCATGAATTATGAATTATGAATTGAATCATGAATCATGAATCATGAATTGAATCATAAATCATAAATCATGAATCGAATCATGAATCATGAATCATGAATTGAATCATGAATCATGAATCATGAATTGAATCATGAATCATGAATTGAATCATGAATCATGAATCAAATCATAAATCATGAATTATGAATCATGAATTGATTCATGAATCATGAACCATGAATCATGAATCATGAATCATGAATTGAATCATGAATCGATTAATGAATTGAATCATGAATCATGAATTGAATCATGAATCATGAATCATGAATCATGAATCATGAATTGAATCATGAATCATGAATAATGAATCATGAATTGAATCATGAATTGAATCATGAATTGAATCATGAATCATGAATTATGAATCATGAATTGATTCATGAATCATGAATTATGAATCATGAATTGAATCATGAATCATGAATCATGAATTATAAATTGAATCATGAATTGAATCATGAATCATGAATTATGAATCATGAATTGAATCATGAATCAGGAATCATGAATCGAATCATTAATCATGAATCATTAATTGAATCATGAATCATGAATCATGAATTAAATCATGAATCATGAATCATAAATCGAATCATGAATCATTAATTGAATAAGGATTCGAATCATGAATTTAATCATGAATCATGAATTGAATCATGAATCATGAATCATGAATCATGAATTGAATCATGAATCATGAATCATGAATTGAATCATAAATCATGAATCATGAATCGAATCATGAATCATGAATCATGAATTGAATCATAAATCATGAATTGAATCATGAATCATGAATCATGAATCATGAATTGAATCATGAATCATGAATTATGAATCATGAATTGATTCATGAATCATCAATTATGAATCATGAATTGAATCATGAATCATGAATCATATCTTGAATCATGAATCGAATCATGAATCATGAATCGAATCATGAATTGAATCATGAATCATGAATTGAATCATGAATCATGAATCGTGAATTGAATCATGAATCATGAATCATGAATCATGAATCATGAATCATGAATTGAATCATGAATCATGAATTGAATCATGAATCATGAATCATGAATTGAATCATGAATCATAAATCATGAATTGAATCATGAATCATGAATCATGAATTATGAATTGAATCATGAATCATGAATCATGAATTGAATCATGAATCATGAATCATGAATTGAATTATGAATCATGAATCATGAATCATGAATTGAATCATGAATCATGAATCATGAATTGAATCATGAATCATAAATCATGAATTGAATCATGAATCATGAATCATGAATTATGAATTGAATCATGAATCATGAATCATGAATCATGAATTGAATCATGAATCATGAATCATGAATTGAATTATGAATCATGAATCATGAATCATGAATTGAATCATGAATCATAAATCATGAATTGAATCATGAATCATGAATCATGAATTATGAATTGAATCATGAATCATGAATCATGAATTGAATCATGAATCATGAACCATGAATTGAATCATGAATCATGAATTGAATCATGAATCATGAATCATGAATCGAATCATGAATCATGAACAAAGAATCATAAAATGAATCATGAATCATGAATTGAATCATGAATCATGAATCATGAATTGAATCATGAATCATTATTCATGAATCGAATCATGAATCATGAATCATGAATTGAATCATGAATCATGAATCATGAATCATGAATCGAATCATGAATTATGAATCATGAATTGAATCATGAATCATGAATCATGAATTGAATCATGAATCATGAATCATGAATCATGAATTGAATCATGAATCATGAATCATGAATTGAATCATGAATCATGAATCATGAATTGAATCATGAATCATTAATCATGAATTGAATCAGGATTCGAATCAAGAATTGAATCATGAATCATGAATTGAATCATGAATCATGAATTATGAATCATGAATTAAATCATGAATCATGAATCATGAATCATAAATCATGAATCATGAATCATGAATTGAATCAAGAATCATGAATCATGAATCGAATCATGAATCATGAATTGAATCATGAATCATGAATTGAATCATGAATCATGAATCATGAATCATGAATTGAATCATGAATCATGAATTATGAATCATGAATTGATTCATGAATCATGAATTATGAATCATGAATTGAATCATGAATCATGAATCATATCTTGAATCATGAATCGAATCATGAATCATGAATCGAATCATGAATTGAATCATGAATCATGAATTGAATCATGAATCATGAATCGAATCATGAATCTTGATTCATGAATCGAATCATGAATCATGAATCATGAATTGAATCATGAATCATGAATCATGAATTATGAATTGAATCATGAATCATGAATCATGAATTGAATCATGAATCATGAATCATGAATTGAATCATGAATCATGAATCATGAATTGAATTATGAATCATGAATCATGAATCATGAATTGAATCATGAATTGAATCATGAATCATGAATCATGAATTATGAATTGAATCATGAATCATGAATTATGAATCATGAATTGATTCATGAATCATGAATTATGAATCATGAATTGAATCATGAATCATGAATCATATCTTGAATCATGAATCGAATCATGAATCATGAATCGAATCATGAATTGAATCATGAATCATGAATTGAATCATGAATCATGAATCGTGAATTGAATCATGAATCATGAATCATGAATCATGAATCATGAATCATGAATTGAATCATGAATCATGAATTGAATCATGAATCATGAATCATGAATTGAATCATGAATCATAAATCATGAATTGAATCATGAATCATGAATCATGAATTATGAATTGAATCATGAATCATGAATCATGAATTGAATCATGAATCATGAATCATGAATTGAATTATGAATCATGAATCATGAATCATGAATTGAATCATGAATCATGAATCATGAATTGAATCATGAATCATAAATCATGAATTGAATCATGAATCATGAATCATGAATTATGAATTGAATCATGAATCATGAATCATGAATCATGAATTGAATCATGAATCATGAATCATGAATTGAATTATGAATCATGAATCATGAATCATGAATTGAATCATGAATCATAAATCATGAATTGAATCATGAATCATGAATCATGAATTATGAATTGAATCATGAATCATGAATCATGAATTGAATCATGAATCATGAACCATGAATTGAATCATGAATCATGAATTGAATCATGAATCATGAATCATGAATCGAATCATGAATCATGAACAAAGAATCATAAAATGAATCATGAATCATGAATTGAATCATGAATCATGAATCATGAATTGAATCATGAATCATTAATCATGAATCGAATCATGAATCATGAATCATGAATTGAATCATGAATCATGAATCATGAATCATGAATCGAATCATGAATTATGAATCATGAATTGAATCATGAATCATGAATCATGAATTGAATCATGAATCATGAATCATGAATTGAATCATGAATCATGAATCATGAATTGAATCATGAATCATGAATCATGAATTGAATCATGAATCATTAATCATGAATTGAATCAGGATTCGAATCAAGAATTGAATCATGAATCATGAATTGAATCATGAATCATGAATTATGAATCATGAATTAAATCATGAATCATGAATCATGAATCATAAATCATGAATCATGAATCATGAATTGAATCAAGAATCATGAATCATGAATCGAATCATGAATCATGAATTGAATCATGAATCATGAATTGAATCATGAATCATGAATCATGAATCATGAATTGAATCATGAATCATGAATTATGAATCATGAATTGATTCATGAATCATGAATTATGAATCATGAATCATATCTTGAATCATGAATCGAATCATGAATCATGAATCGAATCATGAATTGAATCATGAATCATGAATTGAATCATGAATCATGAATCGAATCATGAATCTTGATTCATGAATCGAATCATGAATCATGAATCATGAATTGAATCATGAATCATGAATCATGAATTATGAATTGAATCATGAATCATGAATTGAATCATGAATCATGAATCATGAATTGAATCATGAATCATGAATCATGAATTGAATTATGAATCATGAATCATGAATCATGAATTGAATCATGAATCATAAATCATGAATTGAATCATGAATCATGAATCATGAATTATGAATTGAATCATGAATCATGAATCATGAATCATGAATTGAATCATGAATCATGAATCATGAACCATGAATTGAATCATGAATCATGAATCATGAATTGAATCATGAATCATGATTCATGAATCGAATCATGAATCATGAACAAAGAATCATAAAATGAATCAAGAATCATGAATTGAATCATGAATCATGAATCATGAATTGAATCATGAATCATTAATCATGAATCGAATCATGAATCATGAATCATGAATCATGAATTGAATCATGAATCATGAATCATGAATCATGAATCGAATCATGAATTATGAATCATGAATTGAATCATGAATCATGAATCATGAATTGAATCATGAATCATGAATCATGAATCATGAATCATGAATTAAATCATGAATCATGAATCATGAATTGAATCATGAATCATGAATCATGAATTGAATCAGGATTCGAATCATGAATTGAATCATGAATCATGAATTGAATCATGAATCATGAATTATGAATCATGAATTGAATCATGAATCATGAATCATGAATCATAAATCATGAATCATGAATCATGAATTGAATCATGAATCATGAATCATGAATCGAATCATGAATCATGAATTGAATCATGAATCATGAATTGAATCATGAATCATGAATCATGAATTGAATCATGAATTGAATCATGAATCATGAATTCAATCATGAATCATGAATCATGAATTGAATCATGAATCATGATTCATGAATCGAATCATGAATCATGAATTGAATCATAAATCAGGAATCATGAATCAAATCATGAATCATGAATCATGAATCGAATCATGAATCATGAATCATGAATTGAATCATGAATCATGAATCATGAATTGAATCATAAATCATGAATCATGAATCGAATCATGAATCATGAATCATGAATTGAATCATAAATCATGAATTGAATCATGAATCATGAATCATATCTTGAATCATGAATCGAATCATGAATCATGAATCGAATCATGAATTGAATCATGAATCATGAATCGAATCATGAATCATGAATCGAATCATTAATCTTGAATCATGAATCGAATCATGAATCATGAATCATGAATCATGAATTGAATCATGAATCATGAATCATGAATCATGAATTGAATCATGAATCGAATCATGAATCATGAATCATGAATTGAATCATGAATCATGAATCATGAATCATGAATTGAATCATGAATCATAAATCATGAATTGAATCATGAATCATGAATCATGAATTATGAATTGAATCATGAATCATTAATCATGAATCATGAATTGAATCATAAATCATGAATTGAATCATGAATCATGAATCATGAATCATGAATCATGAATTGAATCATGAATCATGAATCATGAATCATGAATTGAATCATGAATCATGAATCATGAATTGAATCATGAATCATGAATTGAATCATGAATCATAAATTGAATCATGAATCATGAATCGAATCATGAATCATGAATTGAATCATAAATCATGAATTGAATCATGAATCATGAATTGAATCATGAATCATGAATTGAATCATGAATCATGAATTGAATCATGAATCATGAATCATGAATTGAATCATGAATCATGAATTATGAATCATGAATTGAATCATGAATCATGAATTGGATCATGAATCATAAATTGAATCATGAATCATGAATCGAATCATGAATCATGAATTGAATCATGAATCATGAATTAAATCATGAATCATGAATTGAATCATGAATCATGAATCATGAATTGAATCATGAATCATGAATCATGAATTGAATCATGAATTAAATCATGAATCATGAATCATGAATCATAAATTGAATCATAAATTGAATCATGAATCATGAATTGAATCATGAATCATGAATCATGAATTGAATCATGAATCATGAATCATAAATTGAATCATGAATCATGAATTAAATCATGAATAATGAATTGAATCATGAATCATGAATTGAATCATGAATTGAATCATGAATCATGAATTGAATCATGAATTAAATCATGAATCATGAATCATGAATTGAATCATGAATCATGAATTGAATCATGAATCATGAATCATGAATTGAATCATGAATCATGAATCATGAATTGAATCATGAATCATGAATCATGAATTGAATCATGAATCATGAATCATGAATTGAATCATGAATCATGAATCATGAATCGAAATCATGAATCATGAATTGAATCATAAATCATGAATCATGAATCGAATCATGAATCATGAATCATGAATTGAATTGAATCATGAATCATGAATCATGAATTGAATCATGAATCATGAATTATGAATCATGAATTGATTCATAAATTATGAATTATGAATCATGAATTGAATCATAAATCATGAATCATATCTTGAATCATGAATCGAATCATGAATCATGAATCATGAATTATATCATGAATCATGAATTATGAATCATGAATTGATTCATGAATCATGAATCATAATTCATGAATTGAATCATGAATTGAATCATGAATTATAAATTAAATAATGAATCATGAATCATGAATTGAATCATGAATTGAATCATGAATCATGAATCATGAATTGAATCATGAATCATGAATCATGAATCATGACATGAATCATGAAGCATGAATCATGAATTGAATCATGAATCATGAATTATGAATCATGAATTGATTCATGAATCATGAATTATGAATCATGAATTGAATCATGAATCATGAATCATATCTTGAATCATGAATCATGAATTATGAATCATGAATTGAATCATGAATCATGAATTATGAATCATGAATTGATTCATGAATCATGAATCATAATTCATGAATTGAATCATGAATTGAATCATGAATTATAAATTAAATAATGAATCATGAATCATGAATTGAATCATGAATTGAATCATGAATCATGAATCATGAATTGAATCATGAATCATGAATCATGAATCATGACATGAATCATGAAGCATGAATCATGAATTGAATCATGAATCATGAATTATGAATCATGAATTGATTCATGAATCATGAATTATGAATCATGAATTGAATCATGAATCATGAATCATATCTTGAATCATGAATCATGAATTATGAATCATGAATTGAATCATGAATCATGAATTATGAATCATGAATTGATTCATGAATCATGAATCATGAATCATGAATTGAATCATGAATCATAAATTGAATCATGAATCATGAATCGAATCATGAATCATGAATTGAATCATAAATCATGAATTGAATCATGAATCATGAATTGAATCATGAATCATGAATCATGAATTGAATCATGAATCATGAATTGAATCATGAATCATGAATCATGAATTGAATCATGAATCATGAATTATGAATCATGAATTGAATCATGAATCATGAATTGGATCATGAATCATAAATTGAATCATGAATCATGAATCGAATCATGAATCATGAATTGAATCATGAATCATGAATTAAATCATGAATCATGAATTGAATCATGAATCATGAATCATGAATTGAATCATGAATCATGAATCATGAATTGAATCATGAATTAAATCATGAATCATGAATCATGAATCATAAATTGAATCATAAATTGAATCATGAATCATGAATCATGAATTGAATCATGAATCATGAATCATGAATTGAATCATGAATCATGAATCATAAATTGAATCATGAATCATGAATTAAATCATGAATAATGAATTGAATCATGAATCATGAATTGAATCATGAATTGAATCATGAATTGAATCATGAATTGAATCATGAATCATGAATTGAATCATGAATTAAATCATGAATCATGAATCATGAATTGAATCATGAATCATGAATTGAATCATGAATCATGAATCATGAATTAAATCATGAATCATGAATCATGAATTGAATCATGAATCATGAATCATGAATTGAATCATGAATCATGAATCATGAATTGAATCATGAATCATGAATCATGAATTGAATCATGAATCATGAATCATGAATTGAATCATGAATCATGAATCATGAATCGAAATCATGAATCATGAATTGAATCATAAATCATGAATCATGAATCGAATCATGAATCATGAATCATGAATTGAATTGAATCATGAATCATGAATCATGAATTGAATCATGAATCATGAATTATGAATCATGAATTGATTCATAAATTATGAATTATGAATCATGAATTGAATCATAAATCATGAATCATATCTTGAATCATGAATCGAATCATGAATCATGAATCATGAATTATATCATGAATCATGAATTATGAATCATGAATTGATTCATGAATCATGAATCATAATTCATGAATTGAATCATGAATTGAATCATGAATTATAAATTAAATAATGAATCATGAATCATGAATTGAATCATGAATTGAATCATGAATCATGAATCATGAATTGAATCATGAATCATGAATCATGAATCATGACATGAATCATGAAGCATGAATCATGAATTGAATCATGAATCATAAATTATGAATCATGAATTGATTCATGAATCATGAATTATGAATCATGAATTGAATCATGAATCATGAATCATATCTTGAATCATGAATCATGAATTATGAATCATGAATTGAATCATGAATCATGAATTGAATCATGAATCATGAATTATGAATCATGAATTGAATCATGAATCATGAATCATGAATTGAATCATGAATCATGAATTGAATCATTAATTATAAATTAAATAATGCATCATGAATCATGAATTGAATCATGAATCATGAATCATGAATTGAATCATGAATCATGAATTGAATCATGAATCATGAATCATGACATGAATCATGAATCATGAATCATAAATCAAATCATGAATCATAAATTAAATTAGGATTCGAATCATGAATTGAATCATGAATCATGAATTATGAATCATGAATCATGAATCTTGAATCATGAATCATGAATTGAATCATGAATCATGAATTATGAATCATGAATTGAATCATGAATCAGGAATTGAATCATGAATCATGAATCATGAATCATGAATTAATTCATGAATCATGAATTGAATTATGAATCAAATCATGAATCATGAATTGAATCATGAATCATGAATTGAATCATGAATCATGAATTGAATCAAGAATCATGAATCATGAATTGAATCATGAATTGAATCATGAATCATGAATTGAATCAATAATCATGAATCATGAATTGAATCATGAATTGAATCATGAATCATGAATTGAATCATGAATTAAATCATGAATCATGAATCATAAATTGAATCATGAATCATGAATTGAATCATGAATCATGAATTATGAATCATGAATTGATTCATAAATTATGAATTATGAATCATGAATTGAATCATAAATCATGAATCATATCTTGAATCATGAATCGAATCATGAATCATGAATCATGAATTATATCATGAATCATGAATTATGAATCATGAATTGATTCATGAATCATGAATCATAATTCATGAATTGAATCATGAATTGAATCATGAATTATAAATTAAATAATGAATCATGAATCATGAATTGAATCATGAATTGAATCATGAATCATGAATCATGAATTGAATCATGAATCATGAATCATGAATCATGACATGAATCATGAAGCATGAATCATGAATTGAATCATGAATCATGAATTATGAATCATGAATTGATTCATGAATCATGAATTATGAATCATGAATTGAATCATGAATCATGAATCATATCTTGAATCATGAATCATGAATTATGAATCATGAATTGAATCATGAATCATGAATTGAATCATGAATCATGAATTATGAATCATGAATTGAATCATGAATCATGAATCATGAATTGAATCATGAATCATGAATTGAATCATTAATTATAAATTAAATAATGCATCATGAATCATGAATTGAATCATGAATTGAATCATGAATCATGAATCATGAATTGAATCATGAATCATGAATTGAATCATGAATCATGAATCATGACATGAATCATGAATCATGAATCATAAATCAAATCATGAATCATAAATTAAATTAGGATTCGAATCATGAATTGAATCATGAATCATGAATTATGAATCATGAATCATGAATCTTGAATCATGAATCATGAATTGAATCATGAATCATGAATTATGAATCATGAATTGAATCATGAATCAGGAATTGAATCATGAATCATGAATCATGAATCATGAATTAATTCATGAATCATGAATTGAATTATGAATCAAATCATGAATCATGAATTGAATCATGAATCATGAATTGAATCATGAATCATGAATTGAATCAAGAATCATGAATCATGAATTGAATCATGAATTGAATCATGAATCATGAATTGAATCAATAATCATGAATCATGAATTGAATCATGAATTGAATCATGAATCATGAATTGAATCATGAATTAAATCATGAATCATGAATCATAAATTGAATCATGAATCATGAATTGAATCATGAATCATGAATTGAATCATGAATTGAATCATGAATCATGACTTGAATCATAAATCATGAATCATGAATCAAAACATGAATCATGAATCATGAATTGAATCATGAATCATGAATTGAATCATGA
This sequence comes from Mixophyes fleayi, assembly GCF_038048845.1. NCBI lineage: Eukaryota > Metazoa > Chordata > Amphibia > Anura > Limnodynastidae > Mixophyes > Mixophyes fleayi. The sequence continues at coordinate 9,571 of NW_027446130.1, read as the reverse complement.
ATCATGAATCATGAATCATGAATTGAATCATGAATCATGAATTGAATCATAAATCATGAATCATGAATCGAATCATGAATCATGAATCATGAATTGAATCATAAATCATGAATTGAATCATGAATCATGAATCATGAATCATGAATTGAATCATGAATCATGAATTATGAATCATGAATTGATTCATGAATCATGAATTATGAATCATGAATTGAATCATGAATCATGAATCATATCTTGAATCATGAATCAAATCATGAATCATGAATCGAATCATGAATTGAATCATGAATCATGAATTATGAATCATTAATTGATTCATGAATCATGAATCATGAATCATATCTTGAATCATGAATCGAATCATGAATCATGAATTGAATCATGAATTGAATCATGAATCATGAATCGAATCATGAATCATGAATCGAATCATGAATCTTGATTCATGAATCGAATCATGAATCATGAATCATGAATTGAATCATGAAACATGAATCATGAATCATGAATCATGAATTGAATCATGAATCATAAATCATGAATTGAATCATAATTCATGAATCATGAATTATGAATTGAATCATGAATCATGAATCATGAATCATGAATCATGAATCATGAATTGAATCATGAATCATGAATCGAATCATGAATCATGAATTGAATCATAAATCAGGAATCATGAATCAAATCATGATTTATGAATCATGAATTGAATCATGAATCATGAATCATGAATTGAATCATGAATCATGAATTGAATCATAAATCATGAATCATGAATCGAATCATGAATCATGAATCATGAATTGAATCATAAATCATGAATTGAATCATGAATCATGAATCATGAATCATGAATTGAATCATGAATCATGAATTGAATCAAGAATCATGAATCATGAATTGAATCATGAATTGAATCATGAATCATGAATTGAATCAATAGTCATGAATCATGAATTGAATCATGAATTGAATCATGAATCATGAATTGAATCATGAATTAAATCATGAATCATGAATTAAATCATGAATCATGAATCATAAATTGAATCATGAATCATGAATTGAATCATGAATCATGAATTGAATCATGAATTGAATCATGAATCATGAATTGAATCATGAATCATGAATCATGAATCGAATCATGAATCATGAATCGAATCATGAATCATGACTTGAATCATAAATCATGAATCATGAATCAAATCATGAATCATGAATCATGAATTGAATCATGAATCATGAATTGAATCATGAATCATGAATCATGAATTGAATCATGAATCATGAATCATGAATTGAATCATAAATCATGAATCATGAATCGAATCATGAATCATGAATCATGAATTGAATCATAAATCATGAATTGAATCATGAATCATGAATCATGAATCATGAATCATGAATTGAATCATAAATCATTAATTGAATCATGAATCATGAATCATGAATTGAATTATGAATCAAATCATGAATCATGAATTGAATCATGAATCATGAATTGAATCATGAATCATGAATTGAATCAAGAATCATGAATCATGAATTGAATCATGAATTGAATCATGAATCATGAATTGAATCAATAATCATGAATCATGAATTGAATCATGAATTGAATCATGAATTGAATCATGAATTAAATCATGAATCATGAATCATAAATTGAATCATGAATCATGAATTGAATCATGAATCATGAATTGAATCATGAATTGAATCATGAATCATGAATTGAATCATGAATCATGAATCATGAATCGAATCATGAATCATGAATCGAATCATGAATCATGACTTGAATCATAAATCATGAATCATGAATCAAATCATGAATCATGAATCATGAATTGAATCATGAATCATGAATTGAATCATGAATCATGAATCATGAATCATGAATTGAATCATGAATCATGAATCATGAATTGAATCATAAATCATGAATCATGAATCGAATCATGAATCATGAATCATGAATTGAATCATAAATCATGAATTATGAATCATGAATTGATTCATGAATCATGAATTATGAATCATGAATTGAATCATGAATCATGAATCATATCTTGAATCATAATTCAAATCATGAATCATGAATCGAATCATGAATTGAATCATGAATCATGAATTATGAATCATGAATTGATTCATGAATCATGAATTATGAATCATGAATCGAATCATGAATCATGAATTGAATCATGAATTGAATCATGAATCATGAATCGAATCATGAATCATGAATCGAATCATGAATCTTGATTCATGAATCGAATCATGAATCATGAATCATGAATTGAATCATGAATCATGAATCATGAATCATGAATCATGAATTGAATCATGAATCATAAATCATGAATTGAATCATAATTCATGAATCATGAATTATGAATTGAATCATGAATCATGAATCATGAATCATGAATTGAATCATGAATCATGAATCATGAATTGAATCATGAATCATAAATCGAATCATGAATCATGAATTGAATCATAAATCAGGAATCATGAATCAAATCATGAATCATGAATCATGAATTGAATCATGAATCATGAATCATGAATCATGAATTGAATCATGAATCATGAATTGAATCATAAATCATGAATCATGAATCGAATCATGAATCATGAATTGAATCATAAATCATGAATTGAATCATGAATCATGAATCATGAATCATGAATTGAATCATGAATCATGAATTATGAATCATGAATTGAATCATGAATCATGAATTATGAATTATGAATTGATTCATGAATCATGAATTATGAATCATGAATTGAATCATGAATCATGAATCATATCTTGAATCATGAATCGAATCATAAATAATGAATCGAATCATGAATTGAATCATGAATCATGATTTGAATCATGAATCATGAATTATGAATCATGAATTGATTCATGAATCATGAATTATGAATCATGAATTGAATCATGAATCATGAATCATATCTTGAATCATGAATCGAATCATGAATCATGAATCGAATCATGAATTGAATCATGAATCAAAAAGAGCAGCTTCCACTTTTGTATTTGTCTGAGAGGCATGTTGGTGTCAGTAGCTGAGGGGGAGTGCTGACATTGGATTGCTATTTGGAGGCTTCTGGGGTACCTCTTTGGTAAGTTAGCTCTCAATTTAAAAACACATATGTATGGCCCAAATATAGGGACTCTCATTGTTTAGAGTAGGACCATCCTATATGCAAAAGCGCCTTGGCGTGGCAGGATGGCTTAAACATACATTTGCAAATGTGTGCAACAAAGACTTTTGCATTTTTATTTACAGTAGAAATGGCAGATCTGTTGCTGGCTATAGCAGTGTGCTGGGGGAAAAAATGTTGTGTGTATGTTCCTTGCAGGATAACCCCACCCTTTCAGCACCTGTTATGGCCTATAAATTGATTTGAGCAGCTTCCACTTTTGTATGATTTGAATCATGAATCGAATCATGAATCTTGAATCATGAATCGAATCATGAATCATGAATCATGAATCATGAATTGAATCATGAATCATGAATCATGAATCATGAATTGAATCATGAATCATAAATCATGAATTGAATCATGAATCATGAATCATGAATTATGAATTGAATCATGAATCATGAATCATGAATCATGAATTGAATCATGAATCATGAATCATGAATCATGAATTGAATCATGAATCATGAATTGAATCATGAATCATGAATCATGAATTGAATCATGAATCATGAATTGAATCATGAATCATAAATTGAATCATGAATCATGAATCGAATCATGAATCATGAATTGAATCATGAATCATGAATTGAATCATGAATCATGAATTGAATCATGAATCATGAATCATGAATTGAATCATGAATTGAATCATGAATCATAAATTGAATCATGAATCATGAATCGAATCATGAATCATGAATTGAATCATGAATCATGAATTGAATCATGAATCATGAATCATGAATTGAATCATGAATTGAATCATGATTCATGAATTATAAATCATGAATTGAATCATGAATCATGAATTGAATCATGAATCATGAATTGAATCATGAATCATGAATCGAATCATGAATCATGAATTGAATCATGAATCATGAATCATGAATTGAATCATGAATCATGAATCATAAATTGAATCATGAATCATGAATTGAATCATGAATAATGAATTGAATCATGAATTGAATCATAAATCATGAATCATGAATTGAATTCATCAATCATGAATCATGAATTGAATCATGAATTGAATCATGAATCATGAATTAAATCATGAATCATGAATTAAATCATGAATCATGAATCATGAATCATGAATCATCAATTGCATCATGAATCATGAATCATGAATTGAATCATGAATTGAATCATGAATCATGAATCATGAATTGAATCATAAATCATGAATAATTAATTGAATCATGAATCATGAATCGAATCATGAATCATGAATTGAATCATGAATAGAATCATGAATCATGAATCATGAATTGAATCATGAATCATGAATTGAATCATGAATCATGAATCATGAATCGAATCATGAATCATGAATCATGAATCGAATCATGAATCATGAATTGAATCATGAATCATGAATCAAGAATCATGAATTGAATCATGAATCATGAATCGAATCATGAATCATGAATCATGAATTGAATCATGAATCATGAATTGAATCATGAAACATGAATTGAATCATGAATCATGAATCATGAATCATGAATCGTGAATCATGAAGTGAATCATGAATCATGAATCATGAATCAAATCATGAATCAAAAATCATGAATCGAATCATGAATCATGAATTGAATCATGAATCATGAATCATGAATTGAATCATGAATCATGAATCATAAAACGAATCATGAATCATGAATCATGAATCATGAATTGAATCATGAATCATGAATCATGAATTGAATCATGAATCATGAATCGAATCATGAATCATGAATCAAAAATCATGAATCGAATCATGAATCATGAATTGAATCATGAATCATGAATCATGAATTGAATCATGAATCATGAATCATAAAACGAATCATGAATCATGAATCATGAATCATGAATTGAATCATGAATCATGAATCATGAATTGAATCATGAATCATGAATCATGAATTGAATCATGAATTGAATCATGAATCATGAATCAGGAATTGAATCATGAATCATGAATCATGAATTGAATCATGAATCATGAATATTGAAATGAAACATGAATCATGAATTGAATCATGAATCATGAATTAAATCATGAATCATGAATTGAATCATGAATTTAATCATGAATCATGAATCATGAATTGAATCATGAATCATGAATCATGAATTGGATTATGAATCATGAATATTGAAATGAAACATGAATCATGAATCATGAATTGAATCATGAATCAAGAATTGAATCATGAATCATGAATCATGAATCGAATCATGAAACATGAATTGAATCATGAATCATGAATCATGAATTGAATCATGAATCATGAATCATGAATTGAATCATGAATCATGAATCATGAATTGAATCATGAATCATGAATTATGAATTATGAATTGAATCATGAATCATGAATCATGAATTGAATCATAAATCATAAATCATGAATCGAATCATGAATCATGAATCATGAATTGAATCATGAATCATGAATCATGAATTGAATCATGAATCATGAATTGAATCATGAATCATGAATCATGAATCGAATCATAAATCATGAATTATGAATCATGAATTGATTCATGAATCATGAACCATGAATCATGAATCATGAATCATGAATTGAATCATGAATCGATTAATGAATTGAATCATGAATCATAAAACGAATCATGAATCATGAATCATGAATCATGAATTGAATCATGAATCATGAATCATGAATTGAACCATGAATCATGAATCATGAATCATGAATTGAATCATGAATCGATTAATGAATTGAATCATGAATCATAAAACGAATCATGAATCATGAATCATGAATTGAATCATGAATCATGAATCATGAATTGAATCATGAATCATGAATCATGAATCGAATCATGAATCATGAATCAAAAATCATGAATCGAATCATGAATCATGAATTGAATCATGAATCATGAATCATGAATTGAATCATGAATCATGAATCATAAAACGAATCATGAATCATGAATCATGAATCATGAATTGAATCATGAATCATGAATCATGAATTGAATCATGAATCATGAATCATGAATTGAATCATGAATTGAATCATGAATCATGAATCAGGAATTGAATCATGAATCATGAATCATGAATTGAATCATGAATCATGAATCATGAATTGAATCATGAATCATGAATTGAATCATGAATTGAATCATGAATCATGAATCAGGAATTGAATCATGAATCATGAATCATGAATTGAATCATGAATCATGAATATTGAAATGAAACATGAATCATGAATTGAATCATGAATCATGAATTGAATCATGAATCATGAATTGAATCATGAATTGAATCATGAATCATGAATCATGAATTGGATCATGAATCATGAATATTGAAATGAAACATGAATCATGAATCATGAATTGAATCATGAATCAAGAATTGAATCATGAATCATGAATCATGAATCGAATCATGAAACATGAATTGAATCATGAATCATGAATTGAATCATGAATCATGAATCATGAATTGAATCATGAATCATGAATTATGAATTATGAATTGAATCATGAATCATAAATCATGAATTGAATCATAAATCATAAATCATGAATCGAATCATGAATCATGAATCATGAATTGAATCATGAATCATGAATCATGAATTGAATCATGAATCATGAATTGAATCATGAATCATGAATCATGAATCGAATCATAAATCATGAATTATGAATCATGAATTGATTCATGAATCATGAACCATGAATCATGAATCATGAATCATGAATTGAATCATGAATCGATTAATGAATTGAATCATGAATCATGAATTGAATCATGAATCATGAATCATGAATCATGAATCATGAATTGAATCATGAATCATGAATCATGAATCATGAATTGAATCATGAATTGAATCATGAATTGAATCATAAATCATGAATCATGAATCGAATCATGAATCATGAATCATGAATTGAATCATGAATCTTGAATCATGAATTGAATCATGAATCATGAATCATGAATTGAATCATGAATCATGAATCATGAATCGAATCATAAATCATGAATTATGAATCATGAATTGATTCATGAATCATGAATTATGAATCATGAATTGAATCATGAATCATGAATCATGAATTATAAATTGAATCATGAATTGAATCATGAATCATGAATTATGAATCATGAATTGAATCATGAATCAGGAATCATGAATCGAATCATTAATCATGAATCATTAATTGAATCATGAATCATGAATTATGAATTAAATCATGAATCATGAATCATGAATCATGAATTGAATCATGAATCATGAATCATGAATTGAATCATAAATCATGAATCATGAATCGAATTATGAATCATGAATTGAATCATAAATCATGAATTGAATCACGAATCATGAATCATGAATCATGAATCATGAATCATGAATCATGAATTGAATCATGAATCATGAATCATGAATTGAATCATAAATCATGAATCATGAATCGAATTATGAATCATGAATTGAATCATAAATCATGAATTGAATCACGAATCATGAATCATGAATCATGAATTGAATCATGAATCATGAATAATGAATCATGAATTGAATCATAAATCATGAATTGAATCATGAATCATGAATCATGAATCATGAATTGAATCATGAATCATGAATTATGAATCATGAATTGAATCATGAATCATGAATCATGAATTGAATCATGAATCATGAATCATATCTTGAATCATGAATCGAATCATGAATCATGAATCGAATCATGAATTGAATCATGAATCATGAATTGAATCATGAATCATGAATCGTGAATTGAATCATGAATCATGAATCATGAATCATGAATCATGAATCATGAATTGAATCATGAATCATGAATCATGAATTGAATCATGAATCATAAATCATGAATTGAATCATGAATCATGAATTATGAATTGAATCATGAATCATCAATCATGAATCATGAATTGAATCATGAATCATGAATTGAATCATGAATCATGAATCATGAATTGAATCATGAATCATGAATCATGAATTGAATTATGAATCATGAATCATGAATTGAATCATGAATCATAAATCATGAATTGAATCATGAATTATGAATTGAATCATGACTCATGAATCATGAATTGAATCATGAATCATGAACCATGAATTGAATCATGAATCATGAATCATGAATTGAATCATGAATCATGAATCATGAATCGAATCATGAATCATGAACAAAGAATCATAAAATGAATCATGAATCATGAATTGAATCATGAATCATGAATCATGAATTGAATCATAAATCATTAATCATGAATCGAATCATGAATCATGAATCATGAATCATGAATTGAATCATGAATCATGAATCATGAATCATGAATCGAATCATGAATTATGAATCATGAATTGAATCATGAATCATGAATCATGAATTGAATCATGAATCATGAATCATGAATCATGAATCATGAATTGAATCATGAATCGATTAATGAATTGAATCATGAATCATAAAACGAATCATGAATCATGAATCATGAATCATGAATTGAATCATGAATCATGAATCATGAATTGAACCATGAATCATGAATCATGAATCATGAATTGAATCATGAATCGATTAATGAATTGAATCATGAATCATAAAACGAATCATGAATCATGAATCATGAATTGAATCATGAATCATGAATCATGAATTGAATCATGAATCATGAATCATGAATCGAATCATGAATCATGAATCAAAAATCATGAATCGAATCATGAATCATGAATTGAATCATGAATCATGAATCATGAATTGAATCATGAATCATGAATCATAAAACGAATCATGAATCATGAATCATGAATCATGAATTGAATCATGAATCATGAATCATGAATTGAATCATGAATCATGAATCATGAATTGAATCATGAATTGAATCATGAATCATGAATCAGGAATTGAATCATGAATCATGAATCATGAATTGAATCATGAATCATGAATCATGAATTGAATCATGAATCATGAATTGAATCATGAATTGAATCATGAATCATGAATCAGGAATTGAATCATGAATCATGAATCATGAATTGAATCATGAATCATGAATATTGAAATGAAACATGAATCATGAATTGAATCATGAATCATGAATTGAATCATGAATCATGAATTGAATCATGAATTTAATCATGAATCATGAATCATGAATTGAATCATGAATCATGAATCATGAATTGGATCATGAATCATGAATATTGAAATGAAACATGAATCATGAATCATGAATTGAATCATGAATCAAGAATTGAATCATGAATCA
>NW_027446129.1:0-82761 GCF_038048845.1 Mixophyes fleayi | reverse complement strand
TATGAATCATGAATTGAATCATGAATCATGAATCATGAATCATAAATTGAATCATGAATCATGAATTGAATCATGAATCATGAATCATGAATTATGAATTGAATCATGAATCATGAATCATGAATCATGAATCATGAATTGAAACATGAATCATGAATTGAATCATGAATCATGAATCATGAATTGAATTCATCAATCATGAATCGAATCATGAATTGAATCATGAATCATGAATTGAATCATGAATCATGAACCATGAATCATAAATTGAATCATGAAACATGAATCATGAATTGAATCATGAATTGAATCATGAATCATGAATCATGAATTGAATCATGAATTATGAATCATGAATTGAATCATGAATCATGAATCAAATCATGAATCATGAATTGAATCATGAATCGAATCATGAATCATGAATCATGAATTGAATCATGAATCATGAATCATGAATTGAATCATGAATCATGAATCATGAATTGAATCCTGAATTGAATCATGAATCATGAATTGAATCATGAATTAAATCATGAATCATGAATAATAAATTGAATCATGAATCATGAATCATGAATTGAATCATGAATTGAATCATGAATCATGAATTGAATCATGAATCATGAAGCATGAATTGAATCATGAATCATGAATCATGAAATGAAACATGAATCATGAATTGAATCATGAATCATGAATCATGAATCGAATCATGAATCATGAATTGAATCATGAATCATGAATCATGAATCGAATCATGAATCATGAATTGAATCATGAATCATGAATCATGAATCGAATCATGAATCATGAATTGAATCATGAATCATGAATTGAATCATGAATCATGAATCAAATCATGAATCATGAATTGAATCATGAATCGAATCATGAATCATGAATTGAATCATGAATCATGAATCGAATCATGAATCTTGAATCATGAATTGAATCATGAATCATGAATCATGAATCATGAATCGAATCATGAATCATGAATCAAGAATCATAAATTGAATCAGGATTCGAATCATGAATTGAATTATGAATCAAGATTGAATCATGAATCATGAATCTTGAATCATGAATCATGAATTGAATCATGAATCATAAATTATGAATCATGAATTGAATCATGAATAGGGAATTGAATTATGAATCATGAATCATGAATCATGAATAATGAATTGAATCATGAATCATGAATCGAATCATGAATCATGAATTGAATCATGAATCATGAATCATGAATTGAATCATGAATAATAAATCATGAATTGAATCCTGAATTGAATCATGAATCATGAATTGAATCATGAATTGAATCATGAATCATGAATTGAATCATGATTGAATCATGAATCATGAATCATGAATTGAATCATGAATCATGAAGCATGAATTGAATCATGAATCATGAATTGAATCATGAATCATGAATTGAATCATGAATCATGAATCGAATCATGAATCTTGAATCATGAATTGAATCATGAATCATGAATCATGAATCATGAATCGAATCATGAATCATGAATCAAGAATCATGAATTGAATCATGAATCATGAATTGAATCATGAATCATGAATCATAAATCAAACCATGAATCATAAATTGAATCAGGATTCGAATCATGAATTGAATCATGAATCATGAATTGAATCATAATTCATGAATCATGAATCATGAATTGAATCATGAATCATAAATTATGAATCATGAATTGAATCATGAATCAGGAATTGAATCATGAATCATGAATTGAATCATGAATCATAAATTATGAATCATGAATTGAATCATGAATCAGGAATTGAATCATGAATCATGAATCATGAATCATGAATTGAATCATGAATCATGAATCATGAATCGAATCATGAATCATGAATTGAATCATGAATCATGAATCATGAATTTAATCATGAATCATGAATCATGAATTGAATCCTGAATTGAGTCATGAATCATGAATTGAATCATGAATTAAATCATGAATCATGAATAATAAATTGAATCATGAATCATGAATTGAATCATGAATTGAATCATAAATCATGAATCATGAATTGAATCATGAATCATGAAGCATGAATTGAATCATGAATCATGAAGCATGAATTGAATCATGAATCATGAATTGAATCATGAATCATGAATCATGAATCGAATCATGAATCATGAAACATGAATTGAATCATGAATCATAATTCATGAATTGAATCATGAATCATCAATCATGAATCATGAATTGAATCATGAATTAAATCATGAATCATGAATTGAATCATGAATCATGAATCATAAATTGAATCATGAATCATGAATCATGAATTGAATCATGAATTGAATCATGAATCATGAATCATGAATTGAATCATGAATCATGAATCATGAATTGAATCATGAATCATGAATCGAATCATGAATCATGAATTGAATCATGAATCGAATCATGAATCATGAATTGAATCATGAATCGAATCATGAATCATGAATTGAATCATGAATCATGAATGGAATCATGAATCATGAATCGAATCATGAATCTTGAATCATGAATTGAATCATGAATCATGAATCATGAATCATGAATTGAATCATGAATCATGATTCGAATCATGAATCATGAATCATAAATTGAATCATGAATCATGAATTGAATCATGAATCATGAATCATGAATTATGAATTGAATCATGAATCATGAATCATGAATCATGAATCATGAATCATGAATTGAAACATGAATCATGAATTGAATCATGAATCATGAATCATGAATTGAATTGAATCATGAATCATGAATCATGAATCATAAATCGAATCATGAATCATGAATTGACTCATGAATCATGAATCATGAATTGAATCATGAATCATGAATCATGAATCGAATCATGAATCATAAATCATGAATTGAATCCTGAATTGAATCATGAATCATGAATTGAATCACGAATTAAATCATGAATCATGAATAATAAATTGAATCATGAATTGAATCATGAATATTGAATCATGAATTGAATCATGAATCATGAATCATGAAAAGAAACATGAATCATGAATCATGAAATGAAACATGAATCATGAATCATGAATTGAATCATGAATCATGAATTGAAACATGAATCATGAATCGAATCATGAATCATGAAACATGAATCATGAATCATGAATTGAATCATGAATCATGAGTTATGAATCATGAATTGAATCATGAATCATAAATCATGAATCATGAATTGAATCATGAATCATGAATCGAATCATAAATCATGAATTATGAATCATGAATTGAATCATGAATCATGAATCGAATCATGAATAATGAATTGAATCATGAATCGAAACATGAATCATGAATTGAATCATGAATCATGAATCGAATCATGAATCTTGAATCATGAATTGAATCATGAATCATGAATCGAATCATGAATCATGAATCAAGAATCATGAATCGAATCATGAATCATGAATTGAATCATGAATCATGAATTATGAATCATGAATTATGAATTGAATCATGAATCATGAATCATGAATTGAATCATGAATCATGAATTGAATCATGAATCATGAATCATGAATTGAATCATGAAACATGAATTGAATCATGAATCATGAATTGAATTATGAATCATGAATTATGAATCATGAATTGAATCATGAATTGAATCATGAATCATGAATCGAATCATAAATCATGAATTATGAATCATGAATTGAATCATTAATCATGAATCGAATCATGAATCCTGAATTGAATCATGAATCATGAATTGAATCATGAATCATAAATTATGAATCATGAATTGAATCATGAATCATGAATCATGAATCGAATCATGAATCATGAATTGAATCATGAATCATGAATCATGAATCGAATCATGAATCATAAATCATGAATTGAATCCTGAATTGAATCATGATTCATGAATTGAATCACAAATTAAATCATGAATCATGAATAATAAATTGAATCATGAATTGAATCATGAATATTGAATCCTGAATTGAATCATGAATCATGAATCATGAAATGAAACATGAATCATGAATCATGAAATGAAACATGAATCATGAATCATGAATTGAATCATAATTCATGAATTGAAACATGAATCTTTAATCAAATCATGAATCATGAAACATGAATCATGAATCATGAATTGAATCATGAATCATAAATCATGAATCATGAATTGAATCATGAATCATGAATCGAATCATAAATCATGAATTATGAATCATGAATTGAATCATGAATCATGAATCGAATCATGAATCATGAATTGAATCATGAATCGAAACATGAGTCATGAATTGAATCATGAATCATGAATCGAATCATGAATCTTGAATCATGAATTCAATCATGAATCATGAATCGAATCATGAATCATGAATCAAGAATCATGAATCGAATCATGAATCATGAATTGAATCATGAATCATGAATTATGAATCATGAATTATGAATTGAATCATGAATCATGAATCATGAATTGAATCATGAATTGAATCATGAATCATGAATCATGAATTGAATTATAAAACATGAATTGAATCATGAATCATGAATTGAATCATGAATCATGAATTATGAATCATGAATTGAATCATGAATTGAATCATGAATCATGAATCGAATCATAAATCATGAATTATGACTCATGAATTGAATCATTAATCATGAATCGAATCATGAATCATGAATTGAATCATGAATCGAAACATGAATCATGAATCATGAATTGAATCATGAATTATGAATCGAATCATGAATCTTGAATCATGAATTGAATCATGAATCATGAATCATGAATTCAATCATGAATCATGAATTGAATCATGAATCATGAATCATGAATCATTAATTATGAATCATGAATTATGAATCATGAATTATGAATTGAATCATGAATCTTGAATCATGAATCATGAATCATGAATTGAATCATGATCATGATTCATGAATCGAATCATGAATCATGAATTGAATCATGAATCATGAATCATGAATTGAATCATGAATCATGAATTGAAACATGAATCATGAATTGAATCATGAATCATGAATCATGAATTGAATCATGAATCATGAATTGAATCATGAATGGAATCATGAATCGTGAATCGAATCATGAATCTTGAATCATGAATTGAATCATGAATCATGAATTGAATCATGAAACATGAATCATGAATTATGAATTAAATCATGAATCATGAATCATGAATCATGAATTGAAACATGAATCATGAATTGAATCATGAATCATGAATCATGAATTGAATCATGAATCATGAATCATGAATCATAAATCGAATCATGAATCATGAATTAATTCATGAATCATGAATCATGAATTGAATCATGAATCATGAATCATAAATCAAATCATGAATCATAAATTGAATCAGGATTCGAATCATGAATTGAATCATGAATCATGAATTGAATCATGAATCATGAATCTTGAATCATGAATCATGAATTGAATCATGAATCATAAATTATGAATCATGAATTGAATCATGAATCATGAATCATGAATCGAATCATGAATCATGAATTGAATCATGAATCATGAATCATGAATCGAATCATGACTCATGAATTGAATCATGAATCATGAATCATGAATTGAATCATGAATCATGAATCATGAATTGAATCATGAATCATAAATCATGAATTGAATCCTGAATTGAATCATGAATCATGAATTGAATCATGAATCATGAATTGAATCATGAATTAAATCATGAATCATGAATAATAAATTGAATCATGAATTGAATCATGAATATTGAATCATGAATTGAATCATGAATCATGAATCATGAATTGAATCATGAATCATGAATCATGAAATGAAACATGAATCATGAATCATGAAATGAAACATGAATCATGAATCATGAATTGAATCATGAATCATGAATTGAATCATGAATCATGAATTGAAACATGAATCATGAATCGAATCATGAATCATGAAACATGAATCATGAATCATGAATTGAATCATGAATCATGAATTATGAATCATGAATTGAATCATGAATCATAAATCATGAATCATGAATTGAATCATGAATCATGAATCGAATCATAAATCATGAATTATGAATCATGAATTGATTCATGAATCATGAATTGAATCATGAATCATGAATTGAATCATGAATCGAAACATGAATCATGAATTGAATCATGAATCATGAATCGAATCATGAATCTTGAATCATGAATTGAATCGTGAATCATGAATCATGAATTCAGTCATGAATCATGAATCGAATCATGAATCATGAATCAAGAATCATGAATCGAATCTTGAATCATGAATTGAATCATGAATCATGAATTATGAATCATGAATTATGAATTGAATCATGAATCATGAATCATGAATTGAATCATGAATCATGAATTGAATCATGAATCATGAATCATGAATTGAATCATGAAACATGAATTGAATCATGAATCATGAATTGAATCATGAATCATGAATTATGAATCATGAATTGAATCATGAATCATGAATCATGAATTGAATCATGAATGGAATCATGAATCGTGAATCGAATCATGAATCTTGAATCATGAATTGAATCATGAATCATGAATTGAATCATGAATCATGAATCATGAATTATGAATTGAATCATGAATCATGAATCATGAATTGAAACATGAATCATCAATTCAATCATGAATCATGAATCATGAATTGAATCATGAATCATGAATCATGAATAATAAATCGAATCATGAATCATGAATTGAATCATGAATCATGAATCATGAATTGAATCATGAATCATGAATCATAAATTGAATCAGGATTCGAATCATGAATTGAATCATGAATCATGAATTGAATCATGAATCATGAATCTTGAATCATGAATAATGAATTGAATCATGAATCATAAATTATGAATCATGAATTGAATCATGAATCATGAATCGAATCATGAATCATGAATTGAATCATGAATCATGAATCATGAATCGAATCATGAATCATGAATTGAATCATGAATCATGAATCATGAATTGAATCATGAATCATAAATCATGAATTGAATCCTGACGTGAATCATGAATCATGAATTGAATCATGAATTAAATCATGAATCATGAATAATAAATTGAATCATGAATTGAATAATGAATATTGAATCATGAATTGAATCATGAATCATGAATCATGAATCATGAAATGAAACATGAATCATGAATCATGAAATGAAACATGAATCATGAATCATGAATTGAATCATGAATCATGAATTGAAACAAAAATCATGAATCGAATCATGAATCATGAAACATGAATCATGAATCATGAATTGAATCATGAATTATGAATTATGAATCATGAATTGAATCCTGAATCATAAATCATAAATCATGAATTGAATCATGAATCATGAATCGAATCATAAATCATGAATTATGAATCATGAATTGATTTATGAATCATGAATCGAATCATGAATCATGAATTGAATCATGAATCAAAACATGAATCATGAATTGAATCATGAATCATGAATCGAATCATGAATCTTGAATCATGAATTGAATCGTGAATCATGAATCATGAATTCAATCATGAATCATGAATCGAATCATGAATCATGAATCAAGAATCATGAATCGAATCTTGAATCATGAATTGAATCATGAATCATGAATTATGAATCATGAATTATGAATTGAATCATGAATCATGAATTGAATCATGAATCATGAATTGAATCATGAAACATGAATTGAATCATGAATCATGAATTGAATCATGAATCATGAATTATGAATCATGAATTGAATCATGAATTGAATCATGAATCATGAATCGAATCATAAATTATGAATTATGAATCATGAATTGAATCATGAATCATGAATCGAATCATGAATCATGAATTGAATCATGAATCGAAACATGAATCATGAATTGAATCATGAATTATAAATCGAATCATGAATCTTGAATCATGAATTGAATCATGAATCATGAATCATGAATTGAATCATGAATTGAATCATGAATCATGATTCATGAATCGAATTATGAATCATGAATTGAATCATGAAGCATGAATCATGAATTGAATCATGAATCATGAATTGAATCATGAATCATGAATTGAATCATGAATCATGAATTGAATCATGAATCATGAATCATGAATTGAATCATGAATCATGAATTGAATCATGAATTGAATCATGAATCATGAATCATGAATTGAATTCATCAATCATGAATCGAATCATGAATTGAATCATGAATCATGAATTGAATTATGAATCATGAACCATGAATCATAAATTGAATCATGAAACATGAATCATGAATTGAATCATGAATTGAATCATGAATCATGAATCATGAATTAAATCATGAATTATGAATCATGAATTGAATCATGAATCATGAATCAAATCATGAATCATGAATTGAATCATGAATCGAATCATGAATCATGAATCATGAATTGAATCATGAATCATGAATCATGAATTGAATCATGAATCATGAATCATGAATTGAATCATGAATCATGAATTGAATCCTGAATTGAATCATGAATCATGAATTGAATCATGAATTAAATCATGAATCATGAATAATAAATTGAATCATGAATCATGAATCATGAATTGAATCATGAATTGAATCATGAATCATGAATTGAATCATGAATCATGAAGCATGAATCGAATCATGAATCTTGAATCATGAATTGAATCATGAATCATGAATTACGGAATCATGAATTGAATCATAAATCATGAATCATGAATCATGAATCAAGAATCATGAATCGAATCATGAATCATGAATTGAATCATGAATCATGAATCATGAATTATGAATTGAATCATGAATCATGAATCATGAATTATGAATCATGAATTATGAATTGAATTATGAATCATGAATTGAATAATGAATCATGAATCATGAATTGAATCATGAATCATGAATCATGAATTATGAATTGAATCATGAATCATGAATCATGAATTATGAATTGAATTATGAATCATGAATTGAATAATGAATCATGAATCATGAATTGAATCATGAATCAAGAATCATGAATCATGAATTGAATCATGAATCATGAATCATGAATTGAATCATGAATTATGAATCATGAATTGAACCATGAATTGAATCTTGAATCATGAATCATGAATTGAATCATAATTCATGAATCATGAATCATGAATTGAATCATGAATCATGAATCATGAATCATGAATAATGAATTGAATCATGAATTGAATCATAAATCATGAATCATGAATCATGAATTGAATCACGAATCATGAATTGAATCATGAATTGAATCATGAATCATGAATCATGAATTGAATCATGAATTGAATAATGAATCATTAATTGAATCATGAATCATGAATCATGAATTGAATCATGAATTGAATCATAAATCATGAATCATGATTTGAATCATGAATCATGAATCATGAATCGAATCATGAATCATGAATTGAATAATGAATCGAATCATGAATCATGAATCATGAATTGAATCATGAATCATAAATCGAATCATGAATCTTGACTCATGAATTGAATCATGAATCATGAATCATGAATTGAATAAAGAATCATAAATTATGAATCATGAATTGAATCATGAATCATGAATCGAATCATGAATCATGAGTCAAGAATCATGAATAATGAGTCAAGAATCATGAATCGAATCATGAATTATGAATTGAATCATGAATCATGAATCATGAAGCATGAATCATGAATCATGAATCATGAATTGAATCATGAATCATGAATCATGAATTGAATCAGGATTCGAATCATGAATCATGAATCATGAATTGAATCAGGATTCGAATCATGAATCATGAATCATGAATTAAATCATGAATCATGAATCATGAATCATGAATCATGAATTGAATCATGAAATCATGAATCATGAATTGAATCAGGATTCGAATCAATGAAATTGAATCATGAATCATGAATTGAATCATGAATCATGAATTATGAATCATGAATTGAATCATGAATCATGAATTGAATCATGAATCATGAATCATGAATCATGAATTGAATCATGAATCATGAATTGAATCATGAATCATGAATCATGAATTGAATCATGAATCATGAATCATGAATCATGAATTGAATCATGAATCATGAATTGAATCATGAATCATGAATCATGAATTATGAATTGAATCATGAATCATGAATCGAATCATGAATCTTGAATCATGAATTGAATCATGAATCATGAATCATGAATTGAATCATGAATCATGAATTATGAATTGAATCAAGAATCATGAATCAAGAATCATGAATTGAATCATGAATCATGAATTGAATCATGAATCATGAATCATGAATTATGAATTGAATCATGAATCATGAATAATGAATCATGAATCATGAATTGAATCATGAATCATGAATTGAATCATGAATCATGAATTATGAATTGAATCATGAATCATGAATCGAATCATGAATCATGAATCAAAAATCATGAATCGAATCATGAATCATGAATTGAATCATGAATCATGAATCATGAATTGAATAATGAATCATGAATCATGAATCATAAATTTAATCATGAATCATGAATCATGAATTGAATCATGAATCATGAATCATGAATTGAATCATGAATCATGAATCATAAATCAAATCATGAATAATAAATTGAATCAGGATTCGAATCATGAATTGAATCATGAATCATGAATTGAATCATGAATCATGAATCTTGAATCATGAATCATGAATTGAATCAAGAATCATAAATTATGAATCATGAATTGAATCATGAATCATGAATTGATTCATGAATCATGAATCATGAATTGAATCCTGAATTGAATCATGAATCATGAATTGAATCATGAATTAAATCATGAATCATGAATAATAAATTGAATCATGAATCATGAATCATGAATTGAATCATGAATTGAATCATGAATCATGAATCATGAATTCAATCATGAATCATGAATCATGAATCATGAATTGAATCATAAATCATGAATGATGAAATGAAACATGAATCATGAATCATGAATTGAATCATGAATCATGAATTGAATCATTAATCATGAATCATGAATCGAATCATGAATCATGAAACATGAATTGAATCATGAATCATGAATCATGAATTGAATCATGAATCATGAATCATGAATTGAATCATGAATTAAATCATGAATCATGAATTGAATCATGAATCATGAATCATGAATTGAATCATGACTCATGAATCGAATCATGAATCATGAATTGAATCATGAATCATGAATTGAATCATGAATCATGAATCGAATCATGAATCATGAATCAAATCATGAATCTTGAATCATGAATTGAATCATGAATCATGAATCATGAATTGAATCATGAATCATGAATCGAATCATTAATTATGAATCATAAATTGTATCATGAATAAATCATGAATCATGAATTATGAATTAAATCATGAATCATGAATCATGAAGTGAATCATGAATCATGAATCATGAATCGAATCATGAATCATGAATCAAAAATCATGAATCGAATCATGAATCATGAATTGAATCATGAATCATGAATCATGAATTGAATCATGAATCATGAATCATGAATAATAAATTGAATCATGAATCATGAATCATGAATCATGAATCATGAATTGAATCATGAATCATGAATCATGAATTGAATCATGAATCATGAATCATAAATCAAATCATGAATCATAAATTGAATCAGGATTCGAATCATGAATTGAATCATGAATCATGAATTGAATCATGAATCATGAATCTTGAATCATGAATCATGAATTGAATCATGAATCATAAATTATGAATCATGAATTGAATCATGAATCAGTAAATTGAATTATGAATCATGAATCATGAATCATGAATCATGAATCATGAATTGAATCATGAATCTTGAATCATGAATCGAATCATGAATCATGAATTGAATCATGAATCATGAATCATGAATTGAATCATGAATCATAAATCATGAATTGAATCCTGAATTGAATCATGAATCATGAATTGAATCATGAATTAAATCATGAATCATGAATAATAAATTGAATCATGAATCATGAATCATGAATTGAATCATGAATATTGAAACATGAATTGAGTCATGAATCATGAATCATGAATTGAATCATGAATCATGAAATGAAACATGAATTATGAATTGAATCATGAATCATGAATTGAATCATGAATCATGAATCATGAAACATGAATTGAATCATGAATCATGAATTGAATCATGAATCATGAATTATGAATTGAATCATGAATCGAATCATAAATCATGAATTATGAATCATGAATCGAGTCATAAATCATAAAACGAATCATGATTCATGAATTGAATCATGAATCATGAATTATGAATTGAATCATGAATCGAATCATAAATCATGAATTATGAATCATGAATCGAATCATAAATCATAAAACGAATCATGATTCATGAATTGAATCATGAATTGAATCATGAATTATAAATTAAATCATGAATCATGAATCAATGAATCATGAATTGAATCACGAATCATGAATCATGAATTGAATCATGAATCATGAATCATGAATCATGAATTGAATCATGAATCATGAATCGAATCATAAATCATGAATCATGAATCGAATCATGAATCATGAATTGAATCATAATTCGAAACATGAATCATGAATCATGAATTGAATCATGATTCATGAATCGAATCATGAATCTTGAATCATGAATTGAATCATGAATCATGAATCATGAATCATGAATTATGTATTAAATCATGAATCATGAATCATGAATCGAATCATGAATCATGAATTGAATCATGAATCATGAATCATGAATTATGAATCATGAATTATGAATTGAATCATGAATCATGAATCATGAATTGAATCATGAATCATGAGTCATGAATCATAAATTGAATAATGAATCATGAATCATAAATTGAATTATGAATCATGAATCATGAATTGTATCATGAATCATGAATCATGAATCATAAATCGAATCATGAATCATGAATCATGAATAATGAATCATGAATTGAATCATGAATCATGAATCATGAATTGAATCATGAATCATGAATCATAAATCAAATCATGAATCATAAATTGAATCAGGATTCGAATCATGAATTGAATCATGAATCATGAATTGAATCATGAATCTTGAATCATGAATCATGAATTGAATCATGAATCATAAATTATGAATCATGAATCGAATCATGAATCATGTATTGAATCATGAATCATGAATCATGAATTGAATCATGAATCATGAATCATGAATTGAATCATGAATCAAGAATCATTAATCGAATCATGATTTATGAATCAAGAATCATTAATCGAATCATGAATCATGAATTGAATCATAAATCATGAATCATAAATTGAATCATGAATCATGAATCGAATCATGAATCATGAATTGAATCATAAATCATGAATCATAAATTGAATCATGAATCATGAATCGAATCATGAATCAAGAATCATGATTCGAATCATGAATCATGAATTGAATCATGAATCATGAATTGAATCATGAATCATGAATCATAAATCAAATCATGAATAATAAATTGAATCAGGATTCGAATCATGA
The DNA here is from genome assembly GCF_038048845.1 of Mixophyes fleayi. NCBI lineage: Eukaryota > Metazoa > Chordata > Amphibia > Anura > Limnodynastidae > Mixophyes > Mixophyes fleayi. The sequence goes on along the minus strand of NW_027446129.1, from coordinate 69,015 downwards.
ATTGAATCATGAATCATGAATTGAATCATGAATCATGAATCTTGAATCATGAATCATGAATTGAATCAAGAATCATAAATTATGAATCATGAATTGAATCATGAATCAGGAATTGAATTATGAATCATGAATCATGAATCATGAATCATGAATCATGAATTGAATCATGAATCTTGAATCATGAATCGAATCATGAATCATGAATTGAATCATGAATCATGAATCATGAATTGAATCATGAATCATAAATCATGAATTGAATCCTGAATTGAATCATGAATCATGAATTGAATCATGAATCATGAAATGAAAAATGAATTATGAATTGAATCATGAATCATGACTCATGAATTGAATCATGAATTGAATCATGAATATTGAAACATGAATTGAATCATGAATCATGAATCATGAATTGAATCATGAATCATGAAATGAAACATGAATTATGAATTGAATCATGAATCATGAATTGAATCATGAATCATGAATCATGAATCGAATCATGAATCATGAAACATGAATTGAATCATGAATCATGAATTGAATCATGAATCATGAATTATGAATTGAATCATGAATCGAATCATAAATCATGAATTATGAATCATGAATCGAATCATAAATCATAAAACGAATCATGATTCATGAATTGAATCATGAATTGAATCATGAATTATAAATTAAATCATGAATCATGAATCATGAATTGAATCACGAATCATGAATCATGAATTGAATCATAATTCATGAATCATGAATCATGAATTGAATCATGAATCATGAATCATGAATCATGAATTGAATCATGAATCATGAATCGAATCATAAATCATGAATCATGAATCGAATCATGAATCATGAATTGAATCATGAATCGAAACATGAATCATGAATCATGAATTGAATCATGAATCATGAATTGAATCATGAAACATGAATCATGAATTATGAATTAAATCATGAATCATGAATCATGAATCATGAATTGAAACATGAATCATGAATTGAATCATGAATCATGAATCATGAATTGAATCATGAATCATGAATCATGAATCATAAATCGAATCATGAATCATGAATTAATTCATGAATCATGAATCATGAATTGAATCATGAATCATGAATCATAAATCAAATCATGAATCATAAATTGAATCAGGATTCGAATCATGAATTGAATCATGAATCATGAATTGATTCATGGATCATGAATCTTGAATCATGAATCATGAATTGAATCATGAATCATAAATTATGAATCATGAATTGAATCATGAATCATGAATCATGAATCGAATCATGAATCATGAATTGAATCATGAATCATGAATCATGAATCGAATCATGAATCATGAATTGAATCATGAATCATGAATCATGAATTGAATCATGAATCATAAATCATGAATTGAATCCTGAATTGAATCATGAATCATGAATTTAATCATGAATTAAATCATGAATCATGAATAATAAATTGAATCATGAATTGAATCATGAATATTGAATCATGAATTGAATCATGAATCATGAATCATGAATTGAATCATGAATCATGAATCATGAAATGAAACATGAATCATGAATCATGAAATGAAACATGAATCATGAATCATGAATTGAATCATGAATCATGAATTGAATCATGAATCATGAATTGAAACATGAATCATGAATCGAATCATGAATCATGAAACATGAATCATGAATCATGAATTGAATCATGAATCATGAATTATGAATCATGAATTGAATCATGAATCATAAATCATGAATCATGAATTGAATCATGAATCATGAATCGAATCATAAATCATGAATTATGAATCATGAATTGATTCATGAATCATGAATTGAATCATGAATCATGAATTGAATCATGAATCGAAACATGAATCATGAATTGAATCATGAATCATGAATCGAATCATGAATCTTGAATCATGAATTGAATCGTGAATCATGAATCATGAATTCAGTCATGAATCATGAATCGAATCATGAATCATGAATCAAGAATCATGAATCGAATCTTGAATCATGAATTGAATCATGAATCATGAATTATGAATCATGAATTATGAATTGAATCATGAATCATGAATCATGAATTGAATCATGAATCATGAATTGAATCATGAATCATGAATCATGAATTGAATCATGAAACATGAATTGAATCATGAATCATGAATTGAATCATGAATCATGAATTATGAATCATGAATTGAATCATGAATCATGAATCATGAATTGAATCATGAATGGAATCATGAATCGTGAATCGAATCATGAATCTTGAATCATGAATTGAATCATGAATCATGAATTGAATCATGAATCATGAATCATGAATTATGAATTGAATCATGAATCATGAATCATGAATTGAAACATGAATCATCAATTCAATCATGAATCATGAATCATGAATTGAATCATGAATCATGAATCATGAATCATAAATCGAATCATGAATCATGAATTGAATCATGAATCATGAATCATGAATTGAATCATGAATCATGAATCATAAATCAAATCATGAATCATAAATTGAATCAGGATTCGAATCATGAATTGAATCATGAATCATGAATTGAATCATGAATCATGAATCTTGAATCATGAATCATGAATTGAATCATGAATCATAAATTATGAATCATGAATTGAATCATGAATCATGAATCGAATCATGAATCATGAATTGAATCATGAATCATGAATCATGAATCGAATCATGAATCATGAATTGAATCATGAATCATGAATCATGAATTGAATCATGAATCATAAATCATGAATTGAATCCTGACGTGAATCATGAATCATGAATTGAATCATGAATTAAATCATGAATCATGAATAATAAATTGAATCATGAATTGAATAATGAATATTGAATCATGAATTGAATCATGAATCATGAATCATGAATCATGAAATGAAACATGAATCATGAATCATGAAATGAAACATGAATCATGAATCATGAATTGAATCATGAATCATGAATTGAATCATGAATCATGAATTGAAACAAAAATCATGAATCGAATCATGAATCATGAAACATGAATCATGAATCATGAATTGAATCATGAATCATGAATTATGAATCATGAATTGAATCCTGAATCATAAATCATAAATCATGAATTGAATCATGAATCATGAATCGAATCATAAATCATGAATTATGAATCATGAATTGATTTATGAATCATGAATCGAATCATGAATCATGAATTGAATCATGAATCAAAACATGAATCATGAATTGAATCATGAATCATGAATCGAATCATGAATCTTGAATCATGAATTGAATCGTGAATCATGAATCATGAATTCAATCATGAATCATGAATCGAATCATGAATCATGAATCAAGAATCATGAATCGAATCTTGAATCATGAATTGAATCATGAATCATGAATTATGAATCATGAATTATGAATTGAATCATGAATCATGAATTGAATCATGAATCATGAATTGAATCATGAAACATGAATTGAATCATGAATCATGAATTGAATCATGAATCATGAATTATGAATCATGAATTGAATCATGAATTGAATCATGAATCATGAATCGAATCATAAATTATGAATTATGAATCATGAATTGAATTATGAATCAAGAATTGAATCATGAATCATGAATCTTGAATCATGAATCATGAATTGAATCATGAATCATAAATTATGAATCATGAATTGAATCATGAATAGGGAATTGAATTATGAATCATGAATCATGAATCATGAATAATGAATTGAATCATGAATCATGAATCGAATCATGAATCATGAATTGAATCATGAATCATGAATCATGAATTGAATCATGAATAATAAATCATGAATTGAATCCTGAATTGAATCATGAATCATGAATTGAATCATGAATTGAATCATGAATCATGAATTGAATCATGAATTGAATCATGAATCATGAATCATGAATTGAATCATGAATCATGAAGCATGAATTGAATCATGAATCATGAATTGAATCATGAATCATGAATTGAATCATGAATCATGAATCGAATCATGAATCTTGAATCATGAATTGAATCATGAATCATGAATCATGAATCATGAATCGAATCATGAATCATGAATCAAGAATCATGAATTGAATCATGAATCATGAATTGAATCATGAATCATGAATCATAAATCAAACCATGAATCATAAATTGATTCAGGATTCGAATCATGAATTGAATCATGAATCATGAATTGAATCATAATTCATGAATCATGAATCATGAATTGAATCATGAATCATAAATTATGAATCATGAATTGAATCATGAATCAGGAATTGAATCATGAATCATGAATTGAATCATGAATCATAAATTATGAATCATGAATTGAATCATGAATCAGGAATTGAATCATGAATCATGAATCATGAATCATGAATCATGAATTGAATCATGAATCATGAATCATGAATCGAATCATGAATCATGAATTGAATCATGAATCATGAATCATGAATTTAATCATGAATCATGAATCATGAATTGAATCCTGAATTGAGTCATGAATCATGAATTGAATCATGAATTAAATCATGAATCATGAATAATAAATTGAATCATGAATCATGAATTGAATCATGAATTGAATCATAAATCATGAATCATGAATTGAATCATGAATCATGAAGCATGAATTGAATCATGAATCATGAAGCATGAATTGAATCATGAATCATGAATTGAATCATGAATCATGAATCATGAATCGAATCATGAATCATGAAACATGAATTGAATCATGAATCATAATTCATGAATTGAATCATGAATCATCAATCATGAATCATGAATTGAATCATGAATTAAATCATGAATCATGAATTGAATCATGAATCATGAATCATGAATTGAATCATGAATCATGAATCGAATCATGAATCATGAATTGAATCATGAATCGAATCATGAATCATGAATTGAATCATGAATCGAATCATGAATCATGAATTGAATCATGAATCATGAATGGAATCATGAATCATGAATCGAATCATGAATCTTGAATCATGAATTGAATCATGAATCATGAATCATGAATCATGAATTGAATCATGAATCATGATTCGAATCATGAATCATGAATCATAAATTGAATCATGAATCATGAATTGAATCATGAATCATGAATCATGAATTATGAATTGAATCATGAATCATGAATCATGAATCATGAATCATGAATTGAAACATGAATCATGAATTGAATCATGAATCATGAATCATGAATTGAATCATGAATCATGAATCATGAATCATAAATCGAATCATGAATCATGAATTGACTCATGAATCATGAATCATGAATTGAATCATGAATCATGAATCATGAATCGAATCATGAATCATAAATCATGAATTGAATCCTGAATTGAATCATGAATCATGAATTGAATCACGAATTAAATCATGAATCATGAATAATAAATTGAATCATGAATTGAATCATGAATATTGAATCATGAATTGAATCATGAATCATGAATCATGAAAAGAAACATGAATCATGAATCATGAAATGAAACATGAATCATGAATCATGAATTGAATCATGAATCATGAATTGAAACATGAATCATGAATCGAATCATGAATCATGAAACATGAATCATGAATCATGAATTGAATCATGAATCATGAGTTATGAATCATGAATTGAATCATGAATCATAAATCATGAATCATGAATTGAATCATGAATCATGAATCGAATCATAAATCATGAATTATGAATCATGAATTGAATCATGAATCATGAATCGAATCATGAATAATGAATTGAATCATGAATCGAAACATGAATCATGAATTGAATCATGAATCATGAATCGAATCATGAATCTTGAATCATGAATTGAATCATGAATCATGAATCGAATCATGAATCATGAATCAAGAATCATGAATCGAATCATGAATCATGAATTGAATCATGAATCATGAATTATGAATCATGAATTATGAATTGAATCATGAATCATGAATCATGAATTGAATCATGAATCATGAATTGAATCATGAATCATGAATCATGAATTGAATCATGAAACATGAATTGAATCATGAATCATGAATTGAATTATGAATCATGAATTATGAATCATGAATTGAATCATGAATTGAATCATGAATCATGAATCGAATCATAAATCATGAATTATGAATCATGAATTGAATCATTAATCATGAATCGAATCATGAATCATTAATTGAATCATGAATCATGAATTGAATCATGAATCATAAATTATGAATCATGAATTGAATCATGAATCATGAATCATGAATCGAATCATGAATCATGAATTGAATCATGAATCATGAATCATGAATCGAATCATGAATCATAAATCATGAATTGAATCCTGAATTGAATCATGATTCATGAATTGAATCACAAATTAAATCATGAATCATGAATAATAAATTGAATCATGAATTGAATCATGAATATTGAATCCTGAATTGAATCATGAATCATGAATCATGAAATGAAACATGAATCATGAATCATGAAATGAAACATGAATCATGAATCATGAATTGAATCATAATTCATGAATTGAAACATGAATCTTTAATCAAATCATGAATCATGAAACATGAATCATGAATCATGAATTGAATCATGAATCATAAATCATGAATCATGAATTGAATCATGAATCATGAATCGAATCATAAATCATGAATTATGAATCATGAATTGAATCATGAATCATGAATCGAATCATGAATCATGAATTGAATCATGAATCGAAACATGAGTCATGAATTGAATCATGAATCATGAATCGAATCATGAATCTTGAATCATGAATTCAATCATGAATCATGAATCGAATCATGAATCATGAATCAAGAATCATGAATCGAATCATGAATCATGAATTGAATCATGAATCATGAATTATGAATCATGAATTATGAATTGAATCATGAATCATGTATCATGAATTGAATCATGAATTGAATCATGAATCATGAATCATGAATTGAATTATAAAACATGAATTGAATCATGAATCATGAATTGAATCATGAATCATGAATTATGAATCATGAATTGAATCATGAATTGAATCATGAATCATGAATCGAATCATAAATCATGAATTATGACTCATGAATTGAATCATTAATCATGAATCGAATCATGAATCATGAATTGAATCATGAATCGAAACATGAATCATGAATCATGAATTGAATCATGAATTATGAATCGAATCATGAATCTTGAATCATGAATTGAATCATGAATCATGAATCATGAATTCAATCATGAATCATGAATTGAATCATGAATCATGAATCATGAATTATGAATCATGAATTATGAATCATGAATTATGAATTGAATCATGAATCTTGAATCATGAATCATGAATCATGAATTGAATCATGAATCATGATTCATGAATCGAATCATGAATCATGAATTGAATCATGAATCATGAATCATGAATTGAATCATGAATCATGAATTGAAACATGAATCATGAATTGAATCATGAATCATGAATCATGAATTGAATCATGAATCATGAATTGAATCATGAATGGAATCATGAATCGTGAATCGAATCATGAATCTTGAATCATGAATTGAATCATGAATCATGAATTGAATCATGAAACATGAATCATGAATTATGAATTAAATCATGAATCATGAATCATGAATTGAAACATGAATCATGAATTGAATCATGAATCATGAATCATGAATTGAATCATGAATCATGAATCATGAATCATAAATCGAATCATGAATCATGAATTAATTCATGAATCATGAATCATGAATTGAATCATGAATCATGAATCATAAATCAAATCATGAATCATAAATTGAATCAGGATTCGAATCATGAATTGAATCATGAATCATGAATTGAATCATGAATCATGAATCTTGAATCATGAATCATGAATTGAATCATGAATCATAAATTATGAATCATGAATTGAATCATGAATCATGAATCATGAATCGAATAATGAATCATGAATTGAATCATGAATCATGAATCATGAATCGAATCATGAATCATGAATTGAATCATGAATCATGAATCATGAATTGAATCATGAATCATGAATCATGAATTGAATCATGAATCATAAATCATGAATTGAATCCTGAATTGAATCATGAATCATGAATTGAATCATGAATTAAATCATGAATCATGAATAATAAATTGAATCATGAATTGAATCATGAATATTGAATCATGAATTGAATCATGAATCATGAATCATGAATTGAATCATGAATCATGAATCATGAAATGAAACATGAATCATGAATCATGAAATGAAACATGAATCATGAATCATGAATTGAATCATGAATCATGAATTGAATCATGAATCATGAATTGAAACATGAATCATGAATCGAATCATGAATCATGAAACATGAATCATGAATCATGAATTGAATCATGAATCATGAATTATGAATCATGAATTGAATCATGAATCATAAATCATGAATCATGAATTGAATCATGAATCATGAATCGAATCATAAATCATGAATTATGAATCATGAATTGATTCATGAATCATGAATTGAATCATGAATCATGAATTGAATCATGAATCGAAACATGAATCATGAATTGAATCATGAATCATGAATCGAATCATGAATCTTGAATCATGAATTGAATCGTGAATCATGAATCATGAATTCAGTCATGAATCATGAATCGAATCATGAATCATGAATCAAGAATCATGAATCGAATCTTGAATCATGAATTGAATCATGAATCATGAATTATGAATCATGAATTATGAATTGAATCATGAATCATGAATCATGAATTGAATCATGAATCATGAATTGAATCATGAATCATGAATCATGAATTGAATCATGAAACATGAATTGAATCATGAATCATGAATTGAATCATGAATCATGAATTATGAATCATGAATTGAATCATGAATCATGAATCATGAATTGAATCATGAATGGAATCATGAATCGTGAATCGAATCATGAATCTTGAATCATGAATTGAATCATGAATCATGAATTGAATCATGAATCATGAATCATGAATTATGAATTGAATCATGAATCATGAATCATGAATTGAAACATGAATCATCAATTCAATCATGAATCATGAATCATGAATTGAATCATGAATCATGAATCATGAATAATAAATCGAATCATGAATCATGAATTGAATCATGAATCATGAATCATGAATTGAATCATGAATCATGAATCATAAATTGAATCAGGATTCGAATCATGAATTGAATCATGAATCATGAATTGAATCATGAATCATGAATCTTGAATCATGAATAATGAATTGAATCATGAATCATAAATTATGAATCATGAATTGAATCATGAATCATGAATCGAATCATGAATCATGAATTGAATCATGAATCATGAATCATGAATCGAATCATGAATCATGAATTGAATCATGAATCATGAATCATGAATTGAATCATGAATCATAAATCATGAATTGAATCCTGACGTGAATCATGAATCATGAATTGAATCATGAATTAAATCATGAATCATGAATAATAAATTGAATCATGAATTGAATAATGAATATTGAATCATGAATTGAATCATGAATCATGAATCATGAATCATGAAATGAAACATGAATCATGAATCATGAAATGAAACATGAATCATGAATCATGAATTGAATCATGAATCATGAATTGAATCATGAATCATGAATTGAAACAAAAATCATGAATCGAATCATGAATCATGAAACATGAATCATGAATCATGAATTGAATCATGAATCATGAATTATGAATCATGAATTGAATCCTGAATCATAAATCATAAATCATGAATTGAATCATGAATCATGAATCGAATCATAAATCATGAATTATGAATCATGAATTGATTTATGAATCATGAATCGAATCATGAATCATGAATTGAATCATGAATCAAAACATGAATCATGAATTGAATCATGAATCATGAATCGAATCATGAATCTTGAATCATGAACTGAATCGTGAATCATGAATCATGAATTCAATCATGAATCATGAATCGAATCATGAATCATGAATCAAGAATCATGAATCGAATCTTGAATCATGAATTGAATCATGAATCATGAATTATGAATCATGAATTATGAATTGAATCATGAATCATGAATTGAATCATGAATCATGAATTGAATCATGAAACATGAATTGAATCATGAATCATGAATTGAATCATGAATCATGAATTATGAATCATGAATTGAATCATGAATTGAATCATGAATCATGAATCGAATCATAAATTATGAATTATGAATCATGAATTGAATCATGAATCATGAATCGAATCATGAATCATGAATTGAATCATGAATCGAAACATGAATCATGAATTGAATCATGAATTATGAATCGAATCATGAATCTTGAATCATGAATTGAATCATGAATCATGAATCATGAATTGAATCATGAATTGAATCATGAATCATGATTCATGAATCGAATTATGAATCATGAATTGAATCATGAAGCATGAATCATGAATTGAATCATGAATCATGAATTGAATCATGAATCATGAATTGAATCATGAATCATGAATTGAATCATGAATCATGAATCATGAATTGAATCATGAATCATGAATTGAATCATGAATTGAATCATGAATCATGAATCATGAATTGAATTCATCAATCATGAATCGAATCATGAATTGAATCATGAATCATGAATTGAATTATGAATCATGAACCATGAATCATAAATTGAATCATGAAACATGAATCATGAATTGAATCATGAATTGAATCATGAATCATGAATCATGAATTAAATCATGAATTATGAATCATGAATTGAATCATGAATCATGAATCAAATCATGAATCATGAATTGAATCATGAATCGAATCATGAATCATGAATCATGAATTGAATCATGAATCATGAATCATGAATTGAATCATGAATCATGAATTGAATCCTGAATTGAATCATGAATCATGAATTGAATCATGAATTAAATCATGAATCATGAATAATAAATTGAATCATGAATCATGAATCATGAATTGAATCATGAATTGAATCATGAATCATGAATTGAATCATGAATCATGAAGCATGAATCGAATCATGAATCTTGAATCATGAATTGAATCATGAATCATGAATTACTGAATCATGAATTGAATCATAAATCATGAATCATGAATCATGAATCAAGAATCATGAATCGAATCATGAATCATGAATTGAATCATGAATCATGAATCATGAATTATGAATTGAATCATGAATCATGAATCATGAATTATGAATCATGAATTATGAATTGAATTATGAATCATGAATTGAATAATGAATCATGAATCATGAATTGAATCATGAATCATGAATCATGAATTATGAATTGAATCATGAATCATGAATCATGAATTATGAATTGAATTATGAATCATGAATTGAATAATGAATCATGAATCATGAATTGAATCATGAATCAAGAATCATGAATCATGAATTGAATCATGAATCATGAATCATGAATTGAATCATGAATTATGAATCATGAATTGAACCATGAATTGAATCTTGAATCATGAATCATGAATTGAATCATAATTCATGAATCATGAATCATGAATTGAATCATGAATCATGAATCATGAATCATGAATAATGAATTGAATCATGAATTGAATCATAAATCATGAATCATGAATCATGAATTGAATCACGAATCATGAATTGAATCATGAATTGAATCATGAATCATGAATCATGAATTGAATCATGAATTGAATAATGAATCATGAATCATTAATTGAATCATGAATCATGAATCATGAATTGAATCATGAATTGAATCATAAATCATGAATCATGATTTGAATCATGAATCATGAATCATGAATCGAATCATGAATCATGAATTGAATAATGAATCGAATCATGAATCATGAATCATGAATTGAATCATGAATCATAAATCGAATCATGAATCTTGACTCATGAATTGAATCATGAATCATGAATCATGAATTGAATAAAGAATCATAAATTATGAATCATGAATTGAATCATGAATCATGAATCGAATCATGAATCATGAGTCAAGAATCATGAATAATGAGTCAAGAATCATGAATCGAATCATGAATTATGAATTGAATCATGAATCATGAATCATGAAGCATGAATCATGAATCATGAATCATGAATTGAATCATGAATCATTAATCATGAATCATGAATCATGAATTGAATCATGAATCATGAATCATGAATTGAATCAGGATTCGAATCATGAATCATGAATCATGAATTGAATCAGGATTCGAATCATGAATCATGAATCATGAATTAAATCATGAATCATGAATCATGAATCATGAATCATGAATTGAATCATGAATCATGAATCATGAATTGAATCAGGATTCGAATCATGAATTGAATCATGAATCATGAATTGAATCATGAATCATGAATTATGAATCATGAATTGAATCATGAATCATGAATTGAATCATGAATCATGAATCATGAATCATGAATTGAATCATGAATCATGAATTGAATCATGAATCATGAATCATGAATTGAATCATGAATCATGAATCATGAATCATGAATTGAATCATGAATCATGAATTGAATCATGAATCATGAATCATGAATTATGAATTGAATCATGAATCATGAATCGAATCATGAATCTTGAATCATGAATTGAATCATGAATCATGAATCATGAATTGAATCATGAATCATGAATTATGAATTGAATCAAGAATCATGAATCAAGAATCATGAATTGAATCATGAATCATGAATTGAATCATGAATCATGAATCATGAATTATGAATTGAATCATGAATCATGAATAATGAATCATGAATCATGAATTGAATCATGAATCATGAATTGAATCATGAATCATGAATTATGAATTGAATCATGAATCATGAATCGAATCATGAATCAAAAATCATGAATCGAATCATGAATCATGAATTGAATCATGAATCATGAATCATGAATTGAATAATGAATCATGAATCATGAATCATAAATTTAATCATGAATCATGAATCATGAATTGAATCATGAATCATGAATCATGAATTGAATCATGAATCATGAATCATAAATCAAATCATGAATAATAAATTGAATCAGGATTCGAATCATGAATTGAATCATGAATCATGAATTGAATCATGAATCATGAATCTTGAATCATGAATCATGAATTGAATCAAGAATCATAAATTATGAATCATGAATTGAATCATGAATCATGAATTGATTCATGAATCATGAATCATGAATTGAATCCTGAATTGAATCATGAATCATGAATTGAATCATGAATTAAATCATGAATCATGAATAATAAATTGAATCATGAATCATGAATCATGAATTGAATCATGAATTGAATCATGAATCATGAATCATGAATTCAATCATGAATCATGAATCATGAATCATGAATTGAATCATAAATCATGAATGATGAAATGAAACATGAATCATGAATCATGAATTGAATCATGAATCATGAATTGAATCATTAATCATGAATCATGAATCGAATCATGAATCATGAATCATGAAACATGAATTGAATCATGAATCATGAATCATGAATTGAATCATCAATCATGAATCATGAATTGAATCATGAATTAAATCATGAATCATGAATTGAATCATGAATCATGAATCATGAATTGAATCATGACTCATGAATCGAATCATGAATCATGAATTGAATCATGAATCATGAATTGAATCATGAATCATGAATCGAATCATGAATCATGAATCAAATCATGAATCTTGAATCATGAATTGAATCATGAATCATGAATCATGAATTGAATCATGAATCATGAATCGAATCATTAATCATGAATCATAAATTGTATCATGAATAAATCATGAATCATGAATCATGAATTATGAATTAAATCATGAATCATGAATCATGAAGTGAATCATGAATCATGAATCGAATCATGAATCATGAATCAAAAATCATGAATCGAATCATGAATCATGAATTGAATCATGAATCATGAATCATGAATTGAATCATGAATCATGAATCATGAATAATAAATTGAATCATGAATCATGAATCATGAATCATGAATCATGAATTGAATCATGAATCATGAATCATGAATTGAATCATGAATCATGAATCATAAATCAAATCATGAATCATAAATTGAATCAGGATTCGAATCATGAATTGAATCATGAATCATGAATTGAATCATGAATCATGAATCTTGAATCATGAATCATGAATTGAATCATGAATCATAAATTATGAATCATGAATTGAATCATGAATCAGTAAATTGAATTATGAATCATGAATCATGAATCATGAATCATGAATCATGAATTGAATCATGAATCTTGAATCATGAATCGAATCATGAATCATGAATTGAATCATGAATCATGAATCATGAATTGAATCATGAATCATAAATCATGAATTGAATCCTGAATTGAATCATGAATCATGAATTGAATCATGAATTAAATCATGAATCATGAATAATAAATTGAATCATGAATCATGAATCATGAATTGAATCATGAATATTGAAACATGAATTGAATCATGAATCATGAATCATGAATTGAATCATGAATCATGAAATGAAACATGAATTATGAATTGAATCATGAATCATGAATTGAATCATGAATCATGAATCATGAAACATGAATTGAATCATGAATCATGAATTGAATCATGAATCATGAATTATGAATTGAATCATGAATCGAATCATAAATCATGAATTATGAATCATGAATCGAGTCATAAATCATAAAACGAATCATGATTCATGAATTGAATCATGAATCATGAATTATGAATTGAATCATGAATCGAATCATAAATCATGAATTATGAATCATGAATCGAATCATAAATCATAAAACGAATCATGATTCATGAATTGAATCATGAATTGAATCATGAATTATAAATTAAATCATGAATCATGAATCATGAATTGAATCACGAATCATGAATCATGAATTGAATCATGAATCATGAATCATGAATCATGAATTGAATCATGAATCATGAATCGAATCATAAATCATGAATCATGAATCGAATCATGAATCATGAATTGAATCATAATTCGAAACATGAATCATGAATCATGAATTGAATCATGATTCATGAATCGAATCATGAATCTTGAATCATGAATTGAATCATGAATCATGAATCATGAATCATGAATTATGTATTAAATCATGAATCATGAATCATGAATCGAATCATGAATCATGAATTGAATCATGAATCATGAATCATGAATTATGAATCATGAATTATGAATTGAATCATGAATCATGAATCATGAATTGAATCATGAATCATGAGTCATGAATCATAAATTGAATAATGAATCATGAATCATAAATTGAATTATGAATCATGAATCATGAATTGTATCATGAATCATGAATCATGAATCATAAATCGAATCATGAATCATGAATCATGAATAATGAATCATGAATTGAATCATGAATCATGAATCATGAATTGAATCATGAATCATGAATCATAAATCAAATCATGAATCATAAATTGAATCAGGATTCGAATCATGAATTGAATCATGAATCATGAATTGAATCATGAATCTTGAATCATGAATCATGAATTGAATCATGAATCATAAATTATGAATCATGAATCGAATCATGAATCATGTATTGAATCATGAATCATGAATCATGAATTGAATCATGAATCATGAATCATGAATTGAATCATGAATCAAGAATCATTAATCGAATCATGATTTATGAATCAAGAATCATTAATCGAATCATGAATCATGAATTGAATCATAAATCATGAATCATAAATTGAATCATGAATCATGAATCGAATCATGAATCATGAATTGAATCATAAATCATGAATCATAAATTGAATCATGAATCATGAATCGAATCATGAATCAAGAATCATGATTCGAATCATGAATCATGAATTGAATCATGAATCATGAATTGAATCATGAATCATGAATCATAAATCAAATCATGAATAATAAATTGAATCAGGATTCGAATCATGAATTGAATCATGAATCATGAATTGAATCATGAATCATGAATCTTGAATCATGAATCATGAATTGAATCAAGAATCATAAATTATGAATCATGAATTGAATCATGAATCAGGAATTGAATTATGAATCATGAATCATGAATCATGAATCATGAATCATGAATTGAATCATGAATCTTGAATCATGAATCGAATCATGAATCATGAATTGAATCATGAATCATGAATCATGAATTGAATCATGAATCATAAATCATGAATTGAATCCTGAATTGAATCATGAATCATGAATTGAATCATGAATCATGAAATGAAAAATGAATTATGAATTGAATCATGAATCATGACTCATGAATTGAATCATGAATTGAATCATGAATATTGAAACATGAATTGAATCATGAATCATGAATCATGAATTGAATCATGAATCATGAAATGAAACATGAATTATGAATTGAATCATGAATCATGAATTGAATCATGAATCATGAATCATGAATCGAATCATGAATCATGAAACATGAATTGAATCATGAATCATGAATTGAATCATGAATCATGAATTATGAATTGAATCATGAATCGAATCATAAATCATGAATTATGAATCATGAATCGAATCATAAATCATAAAACGAATCATGATTCATGAATTGAATCATGAATTGAATCATGAATTATAAATTAAATCATGAATCATGAATCATGAATTGAATCACGAATCATGAATCATGAATTGAATCATAATTCATGAATCATGAATCATGAATTGAATCATGAATCATGAATCATGAATCATGAATTGAATCATGAATCATGAATCGAATCATAAATCATGAATCATGAATCGAATCATGAATCATGAATTGAATCATGAATCGAAACATGAATCATGAATCATGAATTGAATCATGAATCATGAATTGAATCATGAAACATGAATCATGAATTATGAATTAAATCATGAATCATGAATCATGAATCATGAATTGAAACATGAATCATGAATTGAATCATGAATCATGAATCATGAATTGAATCATGAATCATGAATCATGAATCATGAATCGAATCATGAATCATGAATTAATTCATGAATCATGAATCATGAATTGAATCATGAATCATGAATCATAAATCAAATCATGAATCATAAATTGAATCAGGATTCGAATCATGAATTGAATCATGAATCATGAATTGATTCATGGATCATGAATCTTGAATCATGAATCATGAATTGAATCATGAATCATAAATTATGAATCATGAATTGAATCATGAATCATGAATCATGAATCGAATCATGAATCATGAATTGAATCATGAATCATGAATCATGAATCGAATCATGAATCATGAATTGAATCATGAATCATGAATCATGAATTGAATCATGAATCATAAATCATGAATTGAATCCTGAATTGAATCATGAATCATGAATTGAATCATGAATCATGAATCATGAATTAAATCATGAATCATGAATAATAAATTGAATCATGAATTGAATCATGAATATTGAATCATGAATTGAATCATGAATCATGAATCATGAATTGAATCATGAATCATGAATCATGAAATGAAACATGAATCATGAATCATGAAATGAAACATGAATCATGAATCATGAATTGAATCATGAATCATGAATTGAATCATGAATCATGAATTGAAACATGAATCATGAATCGAATCATGAATCATGAAACATGAATCATGAATCATGAATTGAATCATGAATCATGAATTATGAATCATGAATTGAATCATGAATCATAAATCATGAATCATGAATTGAATCATGAATCATGAATCGAATCATAAATCATGAATTATGAATCATGAATTGATTCATGAATCATGAATTGAATCATGAATCATGAATTGAATCATGAATCGAAACATGAATCATGAATTGAATCATGAATCATGAATCGAATCATGAATCTTGAATCATGAATTGAATCGTGAATCATGAATCATGAATTCAGTCATGAATCATGAATCGAATCATGAATCATGAATCAAGAATCATGAATCGAATCTTGAATCATGAATTGAATCATGAATCATGAATTATGAATCATGAATTATGAATTGAATCATGAATCATGAATCATGAATTGAATCATGAATCATGAATTGAATCATGAATCATGAATCATGAATTGAATCATGAAACATGAATTGAATCATGAATCATGAATTGAATCATGAATCATGAATTATGAATCATGAATTGAATCATGAATCATGAATCATGAATTGAATCATGAATGGAATCATGAATCGTGAATCGAATCATGAATCTTGAATCATGAATTGAATCATGAATCATGAATTGAATCATGAATCATGAATCATGAATTATGAATTGAATCATGAATCATGAATCATGAATTGAAACATGAATCATCAATTCAATCATGAATCATGAATCATGAATTGAATCATGAATCATGAATCATGAATCATAAATCGAATCATGAATCATGAATTGAATCATGAATCATGAATCATGAATTGAATCATGAATCATGAATCATAAATCAAATCATGAATCATAAATTGAATCAGGATTCGAATCATGAATTGAATCATGAATCATGAATTGAATCATGAATCATGAATCTTGAATCATGAATCATGAATTGAATCATGAATCATAAATTATGAATCATGAATTGAATCATGAATCATGAATCGAATCATGAATCATGAATTGAATCATGAATCATGAATCATGAATCGAATCATGAATCATGAATTGAATCATGAATCATGAATCATGAATTGAATCATGAATCATAAATCATGAATTGAATCCTGACGTGAATCATGAATCATGAATTGAATCATGAATTAAATCATGAATCATGAATAATAAATTGAATCATGAATTGAATAATGAATATTGAATCATGAATTGAATCATGAATCATGAATCATGAATCATGAAATGAAACATGAATCATGAATCATGAAATGAAACATGAATCATGAATCATGAATTGAATCATGAATCATGAATTGAATCATGAATCATGAATTGAAACAAAAATCATGAATCGAATCATGAATCATGAAACATGAATCATGAATCATGAATTGAATCATGAATCATGAATTATGAATCATGAATTGAATCCTGAATCATAAATCATAAATCATTAATTGAATCATGAATCATGAATCGAATCATAAATCATGAATTATGAATCATGAATTGATTTATGAATCATGAATCGAATCATGAATCATGAATTGAATCATGAATCAAAACATGAATCATGAATTGAATCATGAATCATGAATCGAATCATGAATCTTGAATCATGAATTGAATCGTGAATCATGAATCATGAATTCAATCATGAATCATGAATCGAATCATGAATCATGAATCAAGAATCATGAATCGAATCTTGAATCATGAATTGAATCATGAATCATGAATTATGAATCATGAATTATGAATTGAATCATGAATCATGAATTGAATCATGAATCATGAATTGAATCATGAAACATGAATTGAATCATGAATCATGAATTGAATCATGAATCATGAATTATGAATCATGAATTGAATCATGAATTGAATCATGAATCATGAATCGAATCATAAATTATGAATTATGAATCATGAATTGAATCATGAATCATGAATCGAATCATGAATCATGAATTGAATCATGAATCGAAACATGAATCATGAATTGAATCATGAATTATGAATCGAATCATGAATCTTGAATCATGAATTGAATCATGAATCATGAATCATGAATTGAATCATGAATTGAATCATGAATCATGATTCATGAATCGAATTATGAATCATGAATTGAATCATGAAGCATGAATCATGAATTGAATCATGAATCATGAATTGAATCATGAATCATGAATTGAATCATGAATCATGAATTGAATCATGAATCATGAATCATGAATTGAATCATGAATCATGAATTGAATCATGAATTGAATCATGAATCATGAATCATGAATTGAATTCATCAATCATGAATCGAATCATGAATTGAATCATGAATCATGAATTGAATTATGAATCATGAACCATGAATCATAAATTGAATCATGAAACATGAATCATGAATTGAATCATGAATTGAATCATGAATCATGAATCATGAATTAAATCATGAATTATGAATCATGAATTGAATCATGAATCATGAATCAAATCATGAATCATGAATTGAATCATGAATCGAATCATGAATCATGAATCATGAATTGAATCATGAATCATGAATCATGAATTGAATCATGAATCATGAATTGAATCCTGAATTGAATCATGAATCATGAATTGAATCATGAATTAAATCATGAATCATGAATAATAAATTGAATCATGAATCATGAATCATGAATTGAATCATGAATTGAATCATGAATCATGAATTGAATCATGAATCATGAAGCATGAATCGAATCATGAATCTTGAATCATGAATTGAATCATGAATCATGAATTACGGAATCATGAATTGAATCATAAATCATGAATCATGAATCATGAATCAAGAATCATGAATCGAATCATGAATCATGAATTGAATCATGAATCATGAATCATGAATTATGAATTGAATCATGAATCATGAATCATGAATTATGAATCATGAATTATGAATTGAATTATGAATCATGAATTGAATAATGAATCATGAATCATGAATTGAATCATGAATCATGAATCATGAATTATGAATTGAATCATGAATCATGAATCATGAATTATGAATTGAATTATGAATCATGAATTGAATAATGAATCATGAATCATGAATTGAATCATGAATCAAGAATCATGAATCATGAATTGAATCATGAATCATGAATCATGAATTGAATCATGAATTATGAATCATGAATTGAACCATGAATTGAATCTTGAATCATGAATCATGAATTGAATCATAATTCATGAATCATGAATCATGAATTGAATCATGAATCATGAATCATGAATAATGAATTGAATCATGAATTGAATCATAAATCATGAATCATGAATCATGAATTGAATCACAAATCATGAATTGAATCATGAATTGAATCATGAATCATGAATCATGAATTGAATCATGAATTGAATAATGAATCATGAATCATTAATTGAATCATGAATCATGAATCATGAATTGAATCATGAATTGAATCATAAATCATGAATCATGATTTGAATCATGAATCATGAATCATGAATCGAATCATGAATCATGAATTAAATAATGAATCGAATCATGAATCATGAATCATGAATTGAATCATGAATCATAAATCGAATCATGAATCTTGACTCATGAATTGAATCATGAATCATGAATCATGAATTGAATAAAGAATCATAAATTATGAATCATGAATTGAATCATGAATCATGAATCGAATCATGAATCATGAGTCAAGAATCATGAATAATGAGTCAAGAATCATGAATCGAATCATGAATTATGAATTGAATCATGAATCATGAATCATGAAGCATGAATCATGAA
Source organism: Mixophyes fleayi (assembly GCF_038048845.1). Taxonomy (NCBI): domain Eukaryota; kingdom Metazoa; phylum Chordata; class Amphibia; order Anura; family Limnodynastidae; genus Mixophyes; species Mixophyes fleayi. Next base: position 47,219 of record NW_027446129.1, on the reverse strand, counting down.
TCATGAATCATGAATTGAATCATGAATCATTAATCATGAATCATGAATCATGAATTGAATCATGAATCATGAATCATGAATTGAATCAGGATTCGAATCATGAATCATGAATCATGAATTGAATCAGGATTCGAATCATGATTTATGAATCATGAATTAAATCATGAATCATGAATTAAATCATGAATCATGAATCATGAATCATGAATCATGAATTGAATCATGAATCATGAATTGAATCATGAATCATGAATTATGAATCATGAATTGAATCATGAATCATGAATTGAATCATGAATCATGAATCATGAATCATGAATTGAATCATGAATCATGAATTGAATCATGAATCATGAATCATGAATTATGAATTGAATCATGAATCATGAATCGAATCATGAATCTTGAATCATGAATTGAATCATGAATCATGAATCATGAATTGAATCATGAATCATGAATTATGAATTGAATCAAGAATCATGAATCAAGAATCATGAATTGAATCATGAATCATGAATTGAATCATGAATCATGAATCATGGATTATGAATTGAATCATGAATCATGAATAATGAATCATGAATCATGAATTGAATCATGAATCATGAATTGAATCATGAATCATGAATTATGAATTGAATCATGAATCATGAATCGAATCATGAATCATGAATCAAAAATCATGAATCGAATCATGAATCATGAATTGAATCATGAATCATGAATCATGAATTGAATAATGAATCATGAATCATGAATCATAAATTTAATCATGAATCATGAATCATGAATTGAATCATGAATCATGAATCATGAATTGAATCATGAATCATGAATCATAAATCAAATCATGAATAATAAATTGAATCAGGATTCGAATCATGAATTGAATCATGAATCATGAATTGAATCATGAATCATGAATCTTGAATCATGAATCATGAATTGAATCAAGAATCATAAATTATGAATCATGAATCATGAATTGAATCATGAATCATGAATCTTGAATCATGAATCATGAATTGAATCAAGAATCATAAATTATGAATCATGAATTGAATCATGAATCATGAATTGATTCATGAATCATGAATCATGAATTGAATCCTGAATTGAATCATGAATCATGAATTGAATCATGAATTAAATCATGAATCATGAATAATAAATTGAATCATGAATCATGAATCATGAATTGAATCATGAATTGAATCATGAATCATGAATCATGAATTCAATCATGAATCATGAATCATGAATCATGAATTGAATCATAAATCATGAATGATGAAATGAAACATGAATCATGAATCATGAATTGAATCATGAATCATGAATTGAATCATTAATCATGAATCATGAATCGAATCATGAATCATGAAACATGAATTGAATCATGAATCATGAATCATGAATTGAATCATCAATCATGAATCATGAATTGAATCATGAATTAAATCATGAATCATGAATTGAATCATGAATCATGAATCATGAATTGAATCATGACTCATGAATCGAATCATGAATCATGAATTGAATCATGAATCATGAATTGAATCATGAATCATGAATCGAATCATGAATCATGAATCAAATCATGAATCTTGAATCATGAATTGAATCATGAATCATGAATCATGAATTGAATCATGAATCATGAATCGAATCATTAATCATGAATCATAAATTGTATCATGAATAAATCATGAATCATGAATCATGAATTATGAATTAAATCATGAATCATGAATCATGAAGTGAATCATGAATCATGAATCATGAATCGAATCATGAATCATGAATCAAAAATCATGAATCGAATCATGAATCATGAATTGAATCATGAATCATGAATCATGAATTGAATCATGAATCATGAATCATGAATAATAAATTGAATCATGAATCATGAATCATGAATCATGAATTGAATCATGAATTGAATCATGAATCATGAATCATAAATCAAATCATGAATCATAAATTGAATCAGGATTCGAATCATGAATTGAATCATGAATCATGAATTGAATCATGAATCATGAATCTTGAATCATGAATCATGAATTGAATCATGAATCATAAATTATGAATCATGAATTGAATCATGAATCAGGAATTGAATTATGAATCATGAATCATGAATCATGAATCATGAATCATGAATCATGAATTGAATCATGAATCTTGAATCATGAATCGAATCATGAATCATGAATTGAATCATGAATCATGAATCATGAATTGAATCATGAATCATAAATCATGAATTGAATCCTGAATTGAATCATGAATCATGAATTGAATCATGAATTAAATCATGAATCATGAATAATAAATTGAATCATGAATCATGAATCATGAATTGAATCATGAATATTGAAACATGAATTGAATCATGAATCATGAATCATGAATTGAATCATGAATCATGAAATGAAACATGAATTATGAATTGAATCATGAATCATGAATCATGAAACATGAATTGAATCATGAATCATGAATTGAATCATGAATCATGAATTATGAATTGAATCATGAATCGAATCATAAATCATGAATTATGAATCATGAATCGAGTCATAAATCATAAAACGAATCATGATTCATGAATTGAATCATGAATCATGAATTATGAATTGAATCATGAATCGAATCATAAATCATGAATTATGAATCATGAATCGAATCATAAATCATAAAACGAATCATGATTCATGAATTGAATCATGAATTGAATCATGAATTATAAATTAAATCATGAATCATGAATCATGAATTGAATCACGAATCATGAATCATGAATTGAATCATGAATCATGAATCATGAATCATGAATTGAATCATGAATCATGAATTGAATCATGAATCATGAATCATGAATTGAATCATGAATCATGAAATGAAACATGAATTATGAATTGAATCATGAATCATGAATCATGAAACATGAATTGAATCATGAATCATGAATTGAATCATGAATCATGAATTATGAATTGAATCATGAATCGAATCATAAATCATGAATTATGAATCATGAATCGAGTCATAAATCATAAAACGAATCATGATTCATGAATTGAATCATGAATCATGAATTATGAATTGAATCATGAATCGAATCATAAATCATGAATTATGAATCATGAATCGAATCATAAATCATAAAACGAATCATGATTCATGAATTGAATCATGAATTGAATCATGAATTATAAATTAAATCATGAATCATGAATCATGAATTGAATCACGAATCATGAATCATGAATTGAATCATGAATCATGAATCATGAATCATGAATTGAATCATGAATCATGAATCGAATCATAAATCATGAATCATGAATCGAATCATGAATCATGAATTGAATCATAATTCGAAACATGAATCATGAATCATGAATTGAATCATGATTCATGAATCGAATCATGAATCTTGAATCATGAATTGAATCATGAATCATGAATCATGAATCATGAATTATGTATTAAATCATGAATCATGAATCATGAATCGAATCATGAATCATGAATTGAATCATGAATCATGAATCATGAATTATGAATCATGAATTATGAATTGAATCATGAATCATGAATCATGAATTGAATCATGAATCATGAGTCATGAATCATAAATTGAATAATGAATCATGAATCATAAATTGAATTATGAATCATGAATCATGAATTGTATCATGAATCATGAATCATGAATCATAAATCGAATCATGAATCATGAATCATGAATAATGAATCATGAATTGAATCATGAATCATGAATCATGAATTGAATCATGAATCATGAATCATAAATCAAATCATGAATCATAAATTGAATCAGGATTCGAATCATGAATTGAATCATGAATCATGAATTGAATCATGAATCATGAATCTTGAATCTTGAATCATGAATCATGAATTGAATCATGAATCATAAATTATGAATCATGAATCGAATCATGAATCATGTATTGAATCATGAATCATGAATCATGAATTGAATCATGAATCATGAATCATGAATTGAATCATGAATCAAGAATCATTAATCGAATCATGATTTATGAATCAAGAATCATTAATCGAATCATGAATCATGAATTGAATCATAAATCATGAATCATAAATTGAATCATGAATCATGAATCGAATCATGAATCATGAATTGAATCATAAATCATGAATCATAAATTGAATCATGAATCATGAATCGAATCATGAATCAAGAATCATGATTCGAATCATGAATCATGAATTGAATCATGAATCATGAATCATGAATTGAATCATGAATCATGAATCATAAATCAAATCATGAATAATAAATTGAATCAGGATTCGTATCATGAATTGAATCATGAATCATGAATTGAATCATGAATCATGAATCTTGAATCATGAATCATGAATTGAATCAAGAATCATAAATTATGAATCATGAATTGAATCATGAATCAGGAATTGAATTATGAATCATGAATCATGAATTGAATCATGAATCTTGAATCATGAATCGAATCATGAATCATGAATTGAATCATGAATCATGAATCATGAATTGAATCATGAATCATAAATCATGAATTGAATCCTGAATTGAATCATGAATCATGAATTGAATCATGAATCATGAAATGAAAAATGAATTATGAATTGAATCATGAATCATGAATCATGAATTGAATCATGAATTGAATCATGAATATTGAAACATGAATTGAATCATGAATCATGAATCATGAATTGAATCATGAATCATGAAATGAAACATGAATTATGAATTGAATCATGAATCATGAATTGAATCATGAATCATGAATCATGAATCGAATCATGAATCATGAAACATGAATTGAATCATGAATCATGAATTGAATCATGAATCATGAATTATGAATTGAATCATGAATCGAATCATAAATCATGAATTATGAATCATGAATCGAATCATAAATCATAAAACGAATCATGATTCATGAATTGAATCATGAATTGAATCATGAATTATAAATTAAATCATGAATCATGAATCATGAATTGAATCACGAATCATGAATCATGAATTGAATCATAATTCATGAATCATGAATCATGAATTGAATCATGAATCATGAATCATGAATCATGAATTGAATCATGAATCATGAATCGAATCATAAATCATGAATCATGAATCGAATCATGAATCATGAATTGAATCATGAATCGAAACATGAATCATGAATCATGAATTGAATCATAATTCATGAATCGAATCATGAATCTTGAATCATGAATTGAATCATGAATCATGAATCATGAATCATGAATTATGTATTAAATCATGAATCATGAATCATGAATCGAATCATGAATCATGAATTGAATCATGAATCATGAATCATGAATCATGAATTATGAATCATGAATTATGAATTGAATCATGAATCATGAATCATGAATTGAATCATGAATCATGAGTCATGAATCATAAATTGAATAATGAATCATGAATCATAAATTGAATTATGAATCATGAATCATGAATTGTATCATGAATCATGAATCATGAATCATAAATCAAATCATGAATCATGAATAATGAATCATGAATTGAATCATGAATCATGAATCATGAATTGAATCATGAATCATAAATCATAAATCAAATCATGAATCATAAATTGAATCAGGATTCGAATCATGAATTGAATCATGAATCATGAATTGAATCATGAATCATGAATCTTGAATCATGAATCATGAATCTTGAATCATGAATCATAAATTATGAATCATGAATCGAATCATGAATCATGTATTGAATCATGAATCATGAATCATGAATTGAATCATGAATCATGAATCATGAATTGAATCATGAATCAAGAATCATTAATCGAATCATGATTTATGAATCAAGAATCATTAATCGAATCATGAATCATGAATTGAATCATAAATCATGAATCATAAATTGAATCATGAATCATGAATCGAATCATGAATCATGAATTGAATCATAAATCATGAATCATAAATTGAATCATGAATCATGAATCGAATCATGAATCAAGAATCATGATTCGAATCATGAATCATGATTTGAATCATGAATCATGAATCATGAATTGAATCATGAATCATGAATCATAAATCAAATCATGAATAATAAATTGAATCAGGATTCGAATCATGAATTGAATCATGAATCATGAATTGAATCATGAATCATGAATTGAATCATGAATCATGAATCTTGAATCATGAATCATGAATTGAATCAAGAATCATAAATTATGAATCATGAATTGAATCATGAATCAGGAATTGAATCATGAATCATGAATCATGAATCGAATCATGAATTATGAACTGAATCATAAATCATGAATCATGAATTGAATCCTGAATTGAATCATGAATCATGAATTGAATCATGAAGTAAATCATGAATCATGAATAATAAATTGAATCATGAATCACGAATCATGAATTGAATCATGAATTGAATCATGAATCATGAATCATGAATTCAATCATGAATCATGAATTGAATCATAAATCATGAATGATGAAATGAAACATGAATCATGAATCATGAATTGAATCATGAATCATGAATTGAATCATTAATCATGAATCATGAATCGAATCATGAATCATGAAACATGAATTGAATCATGAATCATGAATCATGAATTGAATCATCAATCATGAATCATGAATTGAATCATGAATTAAATCATGAATCATGAATTGAATCATGAATCATGAATCATGAATTGAATCATGACTCATGAATCGAATCATGAATCATGAATTGAATCATGAATCATGAATTGAATCATGAATCATGAATCGAATCATGAATCATGAATCAAATCATGAATCTTGAATCATGAATTGAATCATGAATCATGAATCATGAATTGAATCATGAATCATGAATCATGAATTGAATCATGAATCATGAATCGAATCATTAATCATGAATCATAAATTGTATCATGAATTAAATCATGAATCATGAATCATGAATTATGAATTGAATCATGAATCATGAATCATGAATCATGAATTGAAACATGAATCATGAATCATGAATAATGAATCATGAAGTGAATCATGAATCATGAATCATGAATCGAATCATGAATCATGAATCAAAAATCATGAATCGAATCATGAATCATGAATTGAATCATGAATCATGAATCATGAATTGAATCATGAATCATGAATCATGAATAAAAAATTGAATCATGAATCATGAATCATGAATCATGAATCATGAATTAAATCATGAATCATGAATCATGAATTGAATCATGAATCATGAATCATAAATCAAATCATGAATCATAAATTGAATCAGGATTCGAATCATGAATTGAATCATGAATCATGAATTGAATCATGAATCATGAATCTTGAATCATGAATCATGAATTGAATCATGAATCATAAATTATGAATCATGAATTGAATCATGAATCAGGAATTGAATTATGAATCATGAATCATGAATCATGAATCATGAATCATGAATTGAATCATGAATCTTGAATCATGAATCGAATCATGAATCATGAATTGAATCATGAATCATGAATCATGAATTGAATCATGAATCATAAATCATGAATTGAATCCTGAATTGAATCATGAATCATGAATTGAATCATGAATTGAATCATGAATTAAATCATGAATCATGAATAATAAATTGAATCATGAATCATGAATCATGAATTGAATCATGAATTGAATCATGAATCATGAAATGAAACATGAATTATGAATTAAATCATGAATCATGAATTGAATCATGAATCAGGAATCATGAATCGAATCAGGAATCATGAAACATGAATTGAATCATGAATCATGAATTGAATTATGAATCATGAATTATGAATCATGAATTGAATCATTAATCATGAATTATGAATTGAATCATGAATCGAATCATAAATCATGAATTATGAATCATGAATCGAATCATAAATCATAAAACGAATTTATGATTCATGAATTGAATCATGAATTGAATCATGAATTATAAATTAAATCATGAATCATGAATCATGAATTGAATCACGAATCATGAATCATGAATTGAACCATAATTCATGAATCATGAATCATGAATTGAATCATGAATCATGAATCATGAATCATGAAGTGAATCATGAATCATGAATCGAATCATAAATCATGAATCATGAATCGAATCATGAATCATGAATTGAATCATGAATCGAAACATGAATCATGAATCATGAATCGAATCATGAATCTTGAATCATGAATTGAATCATGAATCATGAATCATGAATCATGAATTATGTATTAAATCATGAATCATGAATCATGAATCGAATCATGAATCGTGAATTGAATCATGAATCATGAATCATGAATCATGAATTATGATTCATGATTTATGAATTGAATCATGAATCATGAATCATGAATCTTGAATCATGAATCATGAATTGAATCATGAATCATAAATTATGAATCATGAATCGAATCATGAATCATGTATTGAATCATGAATCATGAATCATGAATTGAATCATGAATCATGAATCATGAATTGAATCATGAATCAAGAATCATTAATCGAATCATGATTTTTGAAAAAAGAATCATTAATCGAATCATGAATCATGAATTGAATCATAAATCATGAATCATAAATTGAATCATGAATCATGAATCGAATCATGAATCATGAATTATGAATCATGAATCATGAATCATGAATCATGAATTGAATCATGAATTATAAATCATAAATCATGAATCATGAATTATGAATCATGAATTGAATCATGAATTATAAATCATGAATTGAATCATGAATTGAATCATGAATTGAATCATGAATTGAATCATGAATCATGAATCATGAATTGAATCATGAATTGAATCATAAATCGAATCATGAATTGAATCATGAATCATGAATCGAATCATGAATCATGAAACATGAATCGAAGCATGAATTATAAATCAAGAATCATGAATCGAATCATAAATCATGAATTGAATCATGAATCATGAATCATGAATTGAATCATGAATCATGAATCATGAATTATGAATTGAATCATGAATCATGAATTGAAACATGAATCATGAATTGAATCATGAATCATGAATCATGAATTGAATCATGAATTAAATCATGAATCATGAATCATAAATTGAATCATGAATCATGAATTATGAATCATGAATTGAATCATGAATCATGAATCATGAATTGAATTTTAAATTGAATCATGAATCATGAATCATGAATCATAAATTGAATCATGAATCATGAATCGAATCATGAATCAAGAATCATGAATTGAATCATGAATCATGTATTGAATCATGAATCATGAATCATGACTTGAATCATGAATCATGAATCATGAATCATAAATTGAATCATGAATCATGAATTATGAATCATGAATTGAATCATGAATCATGAATCATGAATCAAATCATGAATCAAGAATCATGAATCGAATCATGAATCATGTATTGAATCATGAATCATGAATCATGAATCATGAATCATGAATCATAAATTGAAACATGAATCATGAATCAAGAATCATGAATCATGAATTGAATCATGAATCATGAATCATGAATTATGAATTGAATCATGAATCATGAATCATGAATCATGAATTGAATCATGAATCATGAATTGAATCATGAATCATGAATTATGAATTGAATCATGAATCATGAATCGAATCATGAATCATGAATCAAAAATCATGAATCGAATCATGAATCATGAATCATGAATTGAATCATGAATTGAATCATAAATCGAATCATGAATTGAATCATGAATCATGAATCGAATCATGAATCATGAAACATGAATCGAAGCATGAATTATAAATCAAGAATCATGAATCGAATCATGAATCATGAATCATGAATCATGAATCATGAATCATAAATTGAATCATGAATCATGAATCATGAATTGAATCATGAATCATGAATTGAAACATGAATCATGAATTGAATCATGAATCATGAATCATGAATTGAATCATGAATTAAATCATGAATCATGAATCATAAATTGAATCATGAATCATGAATTATGAATCATGAATTGAATCATGAATCATGAATCATGAATTGAATTTTAAATTGAATCATGAATCATGAATCATGAATCATAAATTGAATCATGAATCATGAATCGAATCATGAATCAAGAATCATGAATTGAATCATGAATCATGTATTGAATCATGAATCATGAATCATGACTTGAATCATGAATCATGAATCATGATTCATAAATTGAATCATGAATCATGAATTATGAATCATGAATTGAATCATGAATCATGAATCATGAGTCGAATCATGAATCAAGAATCATGAATCGAATCATGAATCATGTATTGAATCATGAATCATGAATCATGAATCATGAATCATGAATCATAAATTGAAACATGAATCATGAATCAAGAATCATGAATTGAATCATGAATCATGAATTGAATCATGAATCATGAATCATGAATTATGAATTGAATCATGAATCATGAATCATGAATCATGAATCATGAATTGAATCATGAATCATGAATTGAATCATGAATCATGAATTATGAATTGAATCATGAATCATGAATCGAATCATGAATCATGAATCAAAAATCATGGATCGAATCATGAATCATGAATTGAATCATGAATCATGAATTGAATAATGAATCATGAATTGAATTATGAATCATGAATCATGAATCATGAATTATGAATCATGAATTATGAATCATGAATTATGAATTGAATCATGAATCATGAATCATGAATTGAATCATGAATCATGAATCATGAATCATAAATTGAATAATGAATCATGAATCATAAATTGAATTAAGAATCATGAATCATGAATTGTATCATGAATCATGAATCATGAATCATAAATCGAATCATGAATCATGAATCATGAATAATGAATCATGAATTGAATCGTGAATCATGAATCATGAATTGAATCATGAATCATGAATCATAAATCAAATCATGAATCATAAATTGAATCAGGATTCGAATCATGAATTGAATCATGAATCATGAATTGAATCATAAATCATGAATCTTGAATCATGAATCATGAATTGAATCATGAATCATAAATTATGAATCATGAATCGAATCATGAATCATGTATTGAATCATGAATCATGAATCATGAATTGAATCATGAATCATGAATCATGAATTGAATCATGAATCAAGAATCATTAATCGAATCATGATTTATGAATCAAGAATCATTAATCGAATCATGAATCATGAATTGAATCATAAATCATGAATCATAAATTGAATCATGAATCATGAATCAAATCATGAATCAAGAATCATGATTCGAATCATGAATCATGAATTATGAATCATGAATCATGAATCATGAATCATGAATTGAATCATGAATTATAAATCATGAATCATGAATCATGAATTATGAATCATGAATTGAATCATGAATCATGAATCATGAATCGAATCATGAATTATAAATCATGAATCATGAATTGAACCATGAATCATGAATCATGAATTGAATCATGAATTGAATCATGAATCATGAATTGAATCATGAATTGAATCATAAATCGAATCATGAATTGAATCATGAATCATGAATCGAATCATGAATCATGAAACATGAATCGAAGCATGAATTATAAATCAAGAATCATGAATCGAATCATAAATCATGAATTGAATCATGAATCATGAATCATGAATTGAATCATGAATCATGAATCATGAATCATGAATTGAATCATGAATCATGAATTGAAACATGAATCATGAATTGAATCATGAATCATGAATCATGAATTAAATCATGAATTGAATCATGAATCATGAATCATGAATCATAAATTTAATCATGAATCATGAATTATGAATCATGAATTGAATCATGAATCATGAATCATGAATTGAATTATAAATTGAATCATGAATCATGAATCATGAATCATAAATTGAATCATGAATCATGAATCGAATCATGAATCAAGAATCATGAATCGAATCATGAATCATGTATTGAATCATGAATCATGAATCATGACTTGAATCATGAATCATGAATCATGAATCATAAATTGAATCATGAATCATGAATTATGAATCATGAATTGAATCATGAATCATGAATCATGAATCGAATCATGAATCAAGAATCATGAATCGAATCATGAATCATGTATTGAATCATGAATCATGAATCATGAATCATAAATTGAAACATGAATCATGAATCAAGAATCATGAATTGAATCATGAATCATGAATTGAATAATGAATCATGAATAATGAATCATGAATCATAAATTTAATCATGAATCATGAATCATGAATTGAATCATGAATCATGAATCATGAATTGAATCATGAATCATGAATCATAAATCAAATCATGAATAATAAATTGAATCAGGATTCGAATCATGAATTGAATCATGAATCATGAATTGAATCATGAATCATGAATTGAATCATGAATCTTGAATCATAAATCATGAAATGAATCAAGAATCATAAATTATGAATCATGAATCAGGAATTGAATCATGAATCATGAATCATGAATTATGAATCATGAATTGAATCATGAATCATGAATCGAATCATGAATCATGAACTGAATCATGAATCATGAATTGATTCATGAATCATGAATCATGAATTGAATCCTGAATTGAATCATGAATCATGTATTGAATCATGAATTAAATCATGAATCATGAATAATAAATTGAATCATGAGTCATGAATCATGAATCGAATCATGAATCATGAACTGAATCATGAATCATGAATTGATTCATGAATCATGAATCATGAATTGAATCCTGAATTGAATCATGAATCATGTATTGAATCATGAATTAAATCATGAATCATGAATAATAAATTGAATCATGAGTCATGAATCATGAATTGAATCATGAATTGAATCATGAATCATGAATCATGAATTCAATCATGAATCATGAATCATGAATCATGAATTGAATCATAAATCATGAATGATGAAATGAAACATGAATCATGAATCATGAATTGAATCATGAATCATGAATTGAATCATTAATCATGAATCATAATTCGAATCATGAATCATGAAACATGAATTGAATCATGAATCATGAATCATGAATTGAATCATCAATCATGAATCATGAATTGAATCATGAATTTAATCATGAATCATGAATTGAATCATGAATCATGAATCATGAATTGAATCATGAATCATGAATCATGAATTGAATCATAATTCATGAATCATGAATCATGAATTGAATCAAGAATCATGAATCATAAATCATGAATTGAATCATGAATCATGAATCGAATCATAAATCATGAATCATGAATCGAATCATAAATCATTAATTGAATCATGAATCGAAACATGAATCATGAATCGAAACATGAATCATGAATCATGAATTGAATCATGAATCATGTATCGAATTATGAATCTTGAATCATGAATTGAATCATGAATCATGAATCATGAATCATGAATCATGAATTAAATCATGAATCATGAATCATGAATCGAATCATGAATCATGAATTGAATCATGAATCATGCATCATGAATCATGAATTATATCATGAATCATGAATTATGAATTGAATCATGAATCATGAATTGAATCATGAATCATGAATCATAAATTGAATAATGAATCGAATCATGAATCATGAATTGAATCATGAATCGAATCATGAATCATCAATCATGAATTGAATCTAGAATCATGAATCAAATCATGAATCTTGAATCATGAATTGAATCATGAATCATGAATCATGAATCATGAATTGAATCATGAATCATGAATCATGAATCGAATCATGAATCATGAATCTTGAATCATGAATTGAATCATGAATCATGAATCATGAATCGAATCATGATTCAAGAATCATGAATTGAATCATGAATCATGAATTGAATCATGAATCATGAATCATGAAACATGAATCTTGAATCATGAATCAAATCATGAATCATGAATTGAATCATGAATCATGAACCATGAACTGAATCATGAATCATAAATCATGAATTGAATCCTGAATTGAATCATGAATCATGAATTGAATCATGAATTAAATCATGAATCATTAATAATAAATTGAAACATGAATCATGAATTGAATCATGAATTGAATCATGAATATTGAATCATGAATTGAATCATGAATCATGAATCATGAATTGAATCATGAATCATGAATCATGAAATGAAACATGAATCATGAATTATAAATTGAATCATGAATCATGAATTGAATCATGAATCATGAATCATGAATCGAATCATGAATCATGAAACATGAATTGAATCATGAATCATGAATTATGAATCATGAATTGAATCATGAATCATGAATTGAATCATGAATCGAATCATAAATCATGAATTATGAATCATGAATTGAATCATAAATCATAAAACGAATCATGATTCATGAATTAAATCATGAATTGAATCATGAATTATAAATTAAATCATGAATCATGAATCATGAATTGAATCATGAATCATGAATCATGAATCATGAATTGAATCATGAATCATGAATCGAATCATAAATCATGAATCATGAATCGAATCATGAATCATGAATTGAATCATGAATCGAAACATGAATCATGAATCATGAATTGAATCATGAATCATGAATCGAATCATGAATCTTGAATCATGAATTGAATCATGAATCATGAATCATGAATCATGAATCATGAATTGAATCATGAATCATGAATCATGAAATGAAACATGAATCATGAATTATGAATTGAATCATGAATCATGAATTGAATCATGAATCATGAATCATGAATCGAATCATGAATCATGAAACATGAATTGAATCATGAATCATGAATTATGAATCGAATCATGAATCATGTATTGAATCATGAATCATGAATCATGAATCATGAATCATAAATTGAAACATGAATCATGAATCAAGAATCATGAATTGAATCATGAATCATGAATTGAATAATGAATCATGAATAATGAATCATGAATCATAAATTTAATCATGAATCATGAATCATGAATTGAATCATGAATCATGAATTGAATCATGAATCATGAATCATAAATCAAATCATGAATAATAAATTGAATCAGGATTCGAATCATGAATTGAATCATGAATCATGAATTGAATCATGAATCATGAATTGAATCATGAATCTTGAATCATAAATCATGAAATGAATCAAGAATCATAAATTATGAATCATGAATTGAATCATGAATCAGGAATTGAATCATGAATCATGAATCATGAATTATGAATCATGAATTGAATCATGAATCATGAATCGAATCATGAATCATGAACTGAATCATGAATCATGAATTGATTCATGAATCATGAATCATGAATTGAATCCTGAATTGAATCATGAATCATGTATTGAATCATGAATTAAATCATGAATCATGAATAATAAATTGAATCATGAGTCATGAATCATGAATTGAATCATGAATTGAATCATGAATCATGAATCATGAATCATGAATTGAATCATAAATCATGAATGATGAAATGAAACATGAATCATGAATCATGAATTGAATCATGAATCATGAATTGAATCATTAATCATGAATCATAATTCGAATCATGAATCATGAAACATGAATTGAATCATGAATCATGAATCATGAATTGAATCATGAATCATGAATCATGAATTGAATCATAATTCATGAATCATGAATCATGAATTGAATCAAGAATCATGAATCATAAATCATGAATTGAATCATGAATCATGAATCGAATCATAAATCATGAATCATGAATCGAATCATAAATCATGAATTGAATCATGAATCGAAACATGAATCATGAATCGAAACATGAATCATGAATCATGAATTGAATCATGAATCATGTATCGAATTATGAATCTTGAATCATGAATTGAATCATGAATCATGAATCATGAATCATGAATCATGAATTAAATCATGAATCATGAATCATGAATCGAATCATGAATCATGACTTGAATCATGAATCATGCATCATGAATCATGAATTATATCATGAATCATGAATTATGAATTGAATCATGAATCATGAATCATGAATTGAATCATGAATCATGAATCATAAATTGAATAATGAATCGAATCATGAATCATGAATTGAATCATGAATCGAATCATGAATCATCAATCATGAATTGAATCATGAATCATGAATCAAATCATGAATCTTGAATCATGAATTGAATCATGAATCATGAATCATGAATCATGAATTGAATCATGAATCATGAATCATGAATCGAATCATGAATCATGAATCTTGAATCATGAATTGAATCATGAATCATGAATCATGAATCGAATCATGATTCAAGAATCATGAATTGAATCATGAATCATGAATTGAATCATGAATCATGAATCATGAATCATGAATCTTGAATCATGAATCAAATCATGAATCATGAATTGAATCATGAATCATGAACCATGAACTGAATCATGAATCATAAATCATGAATTGAATCCTGAATTGAATCATGAATCATGAATTGAATCATGAATTAAATCATGAATCATTAATAATAAATTGAAACATGAATCATGAATTGAATCATGAATTGAATCATGAATATTGAATCATGAATTGAATCATGAATCATGAATCATGAATTGAATCATGAATCATGAATCATGAAATGAAACATGAATCATGAATTATAAATTGAATCATGAATCATGAATTGAATCATGAATCATGAATCATGAATCGAATCATGAATCATGAAACATGAATTGAATCATGAATCATGAATTATGAATCATGAATTGAATCATGAATCATGAATTGAATCATGAATCGAATCATAAATCATGAATTATGAATCATGAATTGAATCATAAATCATAAAACGAATCATGATTCATGAATTAAATCATGAATTGAATCATGAATTATAAATTAAATCATGAATCATGAATCATGAATTGAATCATGAATCATGAATCATGAATCATGAATTGAATCATGAATCATGAATCGAATCATAAATCATGAATCATGAATCGAATCATGAATCATGAATTGAATCATGAATCGAAACATGAATCATGAATCATGAATTGAATCATGAATCATGAATCGAATCATGAATCTTGAATCATGAATTGAATCATGAATCATGAATCATGAATCATGAATCATGAATTGAATCATGAATCATGAATCATGAAATGAAACATGAATCATGAATTATGAATTGAATCATGAATCATGAATTGAATCATGAATCATGAATCATGAATCGAATCATGAATCATGAAACATGAATTGAATCATGAATCATGAATTATGAATCATGAATTGAATCATGAATCATGAATTGAATCATGAATCGAATCATAAATCATGAATTATGAATCATGAATTGAATCATAAATCATAAAACGAATCATGATTCATGAATTAAATCATGAATTGAATCATGAATTATAAATTAAATCATGAATCATGAATCATGAATTGAATCATGAATCATGAATTGAGTCATAATTCATGAATCATGAATCATGAATTGAATCATGAATCATGAATCATGAATCATGAATTGAATCATGAATCATGAATCGAATCATAAATCATGAATCATGAATCGAATCATGAATCATGAATTGAATCATGAATCGAAACATGAATCATGAATCATGAATTGAATCATGAATCATGAATCGAATCATGAATCTATAATCATGAATTAAATCATGAATCATGAATCATGAATCGAATCATGAATCATGAATTGAATCATGAATCATGAATTGAATCATGAATCATGAATCATGAATTATGAATCATGAATTATGAATTGAATCATGAATCATGAATCATGAATTGAATCATGAATCATGAATCATAAATTGAATCATGAATCATGAATCGAATCATGAATCATGAATTGAATCATGAATGGAATCATGAATAATCAATCATGAATTGAATCATGAATCATGAATTGAATCATGAATCATGAATCAAATCATGAATCTTGAATCATGAATTGAATCATGAATCATGAATCATGAATCATGAATTGAATCATGAATCATGAATCATGAATCGAATCATTAATCATGAATCAAGAATCATGAATTGAATCATGAATCATGAATCATGAATCGAATCATGAATCATGAATCAAGAATCATGAACTGAATCATGAATCATGAATTGAATCATGAATCATGAATCATGAATTGAATCATGAATCATGAATCATAAA
Source organism: Mixophyes fleayi (assembly GCF_038048845.1). Classification (NCBI taxonomy): domain Eukaryota; kingdom Metazoa; phylum Chordata; class Amphibia; order Anura; family Limnodynastidae; genus Mixophyes; species Mixophyes fleayi. The sequence goes on along the minus strand of NW_027446129.1, from coordinate 28,807 downwards.
TCAAATCATGAATCATAAATTGAATCAGGATTCAAATCATGAATTGAATCATGAATCATGAATTGAATCATGAATCATGAATCTTGAATCAGGAATTGAATCATGAATCATAAATCATGAATCATGAATCATGAATCATGAATCATGAATTGAATCATGAATCCTGAATTGAATCATGAATCATGAATTGAATCATGAATTAAAATCATGATTCATGAATAATAAATTGAATCATGAATCATGAATCATGAATTGAATCATGAATTGAATCATGAATTGAATCATGAATCATGAATCATGAATTGAATCATGAATCATGAATCATGAAATGAAACATGAATCATGAATCATGAACTGAATCATGAATATTGAATTGAATCATGAATCATGAATCGAATCATGAATTATGAAACATGAATCGAATCATGAATCATGAAACATGAATTGAATCATGAATCATGAATTGAATCATGAATCATGAATTATGAATCATGAATTGAATCATAAATCATGAATCATGAATTGAATCCATGAATCATGAATCGAATCATAAATCATGAATTATGAATCATGAATCGAATCATGAATCATGAATTTTATCATGAATCGAAACATGAATCATGAATCATGAATTGAATCATGAATCATGAATCGAATCATGAATCTTGAATCATGAATTGAATCATGAATCATGAATCATGATCATGAATTGAATCATAAATCATGAATCATGAATCAAGAATCATGAATCGAATCATGAATCATGAATTGAATCATGAATCATGAATTATGAATTGAATCATGAATCATAATTCATGAATCATGAATTATGAATCATGAATTATGAATTAAATCATGAATCATGAATCATGAATCATGAATTGAATCATGAATCGAATCATGAATCAAGAATCTTGAATTGAATCATGAATCATGAATCATGAATTGAATCATGAATTGAATCATGAATCATGAATTGAATCATGAATCATGAATTATGAATCATGAATTGAATCATGAATCATGAATTGAATCATGAATCATGAATCATGAATCATGAATTGAATCATGAATCATAAATCGAATCATGAATCATGAATTGAATCATGAATCATGAATCATGAATTGAATCATGAATCATAATTGAATCATGAATTAAATCATGAATCATGAATCATGAATCATAAATTGAATCATGAATTGAATCATGAATCATGAGTTGAATCATGAATCATGAATCATGAACTGAATCATGAATCATGATTCATGAATCGAATCATGAAATCATGAATTGAATCATGAATCATGAATCATGAATTGAATCATGAATCATGAATCAAGAATCATGAATTGAATCATGAATCATGAATTGAATCATGAATCATGAATCATGAATCGAATCATGAATCATGAATCAAGAATCATGAATTGAATCATGAATCATGAATTGAATCATGAATCATGAATCATGAATCGAATCATGAATCATGAATCAAGAATCATGAATTGAATCATGAATCATGAATTGAATCATGAATCATGAATCATGAATTAAATCACGAATCATGAATCTTGAATCATGAATCATGAATTGAATCATGAATCATGAATCGAATCATGAATCATGAATCAAGAATCATGAATTGAATCATGAATCATGAATTGAATCATGAATCATGAATCATGAATTGAATCATGAATCATGAATCATGAATCATGAATTGAATCATGAATCATGAATCTTGAATCATGAATCATAAATTGAATCAAGAATCATAAATTATGAATCATGAATTGAATTATGAATCAGGAATTGAATCATGAATCATGAATCATGAATTATGAATTGAATCATGAATCATGAATCATGAATCATGAATTGAATCATGAATCATGAATCATGAATCGAATCATGAATCATGAATCATGAATTGAATCATGAATCATGAATCATGAATCGAATCATGAATCATGAGTCCAGAATCATGAATCGATTCATGAATCATGAATCATGAATTATGAATTGAATCATGAATCATGAATCATAAATCGAATCATGAATCATGAATTGAATCACGAATCATGAATCATGAATTGAATCATGAATTGAATCATGAATCATGAATTGAATCCTGAATTAAATCATGAATCATAAATCATGAATCATAAATTGAATCATGAATTGAATCATTAATCATGAATTGAATCATGAATCATGAATTGAATCATGAAATATGAATTGAATCATGAATCATGATTCATGAATCGAATCATGAATCATGAATTGAATCATGAATCATGAATCATGAATTGAATCATGAAATATGAATTGAATCATGAATCATGAATCATGAATCATGAATTGAATTCATCAATCATGAATCATGAATTGAATCATGAATTGAATCATGAATCATGAATTGAATCATGAATCATGAATCATAAATTGAATCATGAATCATGAATCCTGAATTGAATCATGAATTGAATCATGAATCATGAATCATGAATTAAATCATTAAATATAAATCATTAATTGAATCATGAATCATGAATCGAATCATGAATCATGAATTGAATCATGAATCGAATCATGAATCATGAATTGAATCATGAATCATGAATCGAATCATGAATCATGAATCGAATCTTGAATCTTGAATCATGAATTGAATCATGCATCATGAATCATGAATCATAAATCGAATCATGAATCATGAATCAAGAATCATGAATTGAATCATGAATCATGAATTGAATCATGAATCATAAATCGAATCATGAATCATGAATCAAGAATCATGAATTGAATCATGAATCATGAATTGAATCATGAATCATGAAATGAATCATGAATCATGAATCATGAATTGAATCATGAATCATGAATTATGAATTGAATCATGAAAAATGAATCATGAATCATGAATCATGAAGTGAATCATGAATCATGAATCAAAAATCATGAATCGAATCATGAATCATGAATTGAATCATGAATCATGAATCATAAATTTAATCATGAATCATAAATCATGAATTGAATCATGAATCATGAATCATGAATTGAATCATGAATCATGAATCATAAATCAAATCATGAATAACAAATTGAATCAGGATTCAAATCATGAATTGAATCATGAATCATGAATTGAATCATGAATTGAATCATGAATCATGAATTGAATCATGAATCATGAATCATAAATCAAATCATGAATAATAAATTGAATCAGGATTCAAATCATGAATTGAATCATGAATCATGAATTGAATCATAAATTGAATCAAGAATCATAAATTATGAATCATGAATTGCATCATGAATCAGGAATTGAATCATGAATCATGAATCATGAATTATGAATTGAATCATGAATCATGAATCATGAATCATGAATTGAATCATGAATCATGAATCGAATCATGAATCATGAATCATGAATCATGAATCGAATCATGAATCATGAGTCCAGAATCATGAATCGAATCATGAATCATAAATCATGAATTATGAATTGAATCATGAATCATGAATCATAAATCGCATCATGAATCATGAATTGAATCATGAATTGAATCATGAATCATGAATTGAATCATGAATTAAATCATAAATCATGAATCATGAATCATAAATTGAATCATGAATTGAATCATAAATCATGAATTGAATCATGAATCATGAATTGAATCATGAATCATGATTCATGAATCGAATCATGAATCATGAATTGAATCATGAATCATGAATTGAATCATGAATCATGAATCTTGAATTGAATCATGAATTATGAATTGAATCATGAATCATCAATCATGAATCATAAATTGAATCATGAATTGAATCATGAATCATGAATTGAATCATGAATCATGATTCATGAATCATGAATCATAAATTGAATCATGAATCATGAATCCTGAATTGAATCATGAATTGAATCATGAATCATGAATTGAATCATGAATCATGAATCGAATCATGAATCATGAATCGAATCTTGAATCTTGAATCATGAATTGAATCATGAATCATGAATTATGAATCATGAATTATGAATTGAATCATGAATCATGAATCATGAATCATGAATTGAATCATGAATCATGAATCTTGAATCATGAATCAAATCATGAATCATGAATCGAATCATGAATCATGAACCATGAATTGAATCATGAATCATGAATCAAATCATGAATCTTGAATCATGAATTGAATCATGAATCATGAATTGAATCATGAATCATGAATCATGAATTGAATCATGAATCATGAATCGAATCATGAATCAAGAATCATGAATTGAATCATGAATCATGAATCATGAATCATGAATCATGAATTGAATCATGAATCTTGAATCATTTATCAAATCATGAATCATGAATTGAATCTTGAATCATGAATTGAATCATGAATCATGAATCGAATCATGAATCATGAATCGAATCTTGAATCTTGAATCATGAATTGAATCATGAATCATGAATTATGAATCATGAATTATGAATTGAATCATGAATCATGAATCATGAATCATGAATTGAATCATGAATCATGAATCTTGAATCATGAATCAAATCATGAATCATGAATCGAATCATGAATCATGAACCATGAATTGAATCATGAATCATGAATCAAATCATGAATCTTGAATCATGAATTGAATCATGAATCATGAATTGAATCATGAATCATGAATCATGAATTGAATCATGAATCATGAATCGAATCATGAATCAAGAATCATGAATTGAATCATGAATCATGAATCATGAATCATGAATCATGAATTGAATCATGAATCTTGAATCATTTATCAAATCATGAATCATGAATTGAATCTTGAATCATGAATTGAATCATGAATCATGAATTATGAATCATGAATTATGAATTGAATCATGAATCATGAATCATGAATCATGAATTGAATCATGAATCATGAATCTTGAATCATGAATCAAATCATGAATCATGAATCGAATCATGAATCATGAACCATGAATTGAATCATGAATCATGAATCAAATCATGAATCTTGAATCATGAATTGAATCATGAATCATGAATTGAATCATGAATCATGAATCATGAATTGAATCATGAATCATGAATCGAATCATGAATCAAGAATCATGAATTGAATCATGAATCATGAATCATGAATCATGAATCATGAATTGAATCATGAATCTTGAATCATTTATCAAATCATGAATCATGAATTGAATCATGAACCATGAATTGAATCATGAATCATAAATCATGAATTGAATCCTGAATTGAATCATGAATCATGAATTGAATCATGAATTAAATCATGAATCATTAATAATAAATTGAAACATGAATCATGAATCATGAATTAAATCATGAATTGAATCATGAATATTGAATCATGAATTGAATCATGAATCATGAATCATGAATTGAATCATGAATCATGAATCATGAAATGAAACATGAATCATGAATTATGAATTGAATCATGAATCATGAATCGAATCATGAATCATGAAACATGAATTGAATCATGAATCATGAATTGAATCATGAATCATGAATTATGAATCATGAATTGAATCATGAATCATAAATCATAAAACGAATCATGATTCATGAATTAAATCATGAATTGAATCATGAATTATAAATTAAATCATGAATCATGAATCATGAATTGAATCATGAATCATGAATTGAATCATAATTCATGAATCATGAATCATGAATTGAATCATGAATAATGAATCATGAATCATGAATTGAATCATGAATCATGAATCGAATCATAAATCATGAATCATGAATCGAATCATGAATCATGAATTGAATCATGAATTGAAACATGAATCATGAATCATGAATTGAATCATGAATCATGAATCGAATCATGAATTGAATCATGAATCATGAATCGAATCATAAATCATGAATCATGAATCGAATCATGAATCATGAATTGAATCATGAATCGAAACATGAATCATGAATCATGAATTGAATCATGAATCATGAATCGAATCATGAATCTTGAATCATGAATTGAATCATGAATCATGAATCATGAATCATGAATCATGAATTAAATCATGAATCATGAATCGAATCATGAATCATGAATTGAATCATGAATCATGAATCATGAATTATGAATCATGAATTATGAATTGAATCATGAATCATGAATCATGAATTGAATCATGAATCATGAATCATAAATTGAATCATGAATCATGAATCAAATCATGAATCATGAATTGAATCATGAATCGAATCATGAATCATCAATCATGAATTATGAATCATGAATCATGAACTGAATCATGAATCATGAATCATAAATTGAATCATGAATCATGAATCGAATCATGAATCATGAATTGAATCATGAATCGAATCATGAATCATCAATCATGAATTGAATCATGAATCATAAATCGAATCATGAATCATGAATCAAATCATGAATCTTGAATCATGAATTGAATCATGAATCATGAATCATGAATCATGAATCATGAATTGAATCATGAATCATGAATCATGAATCGAATCATTAATCATGAATCAAGAATCATGAATTGAATCATGAATCATGAATCATGAATCGAATCATGAATCATGAATCAAGAATCATGAACTGAATCATGAATCATGAATTGAATCATGAATCATGAATCATGAATTGAATCATGAATCATGAATCATAAATCAAATCATGAATCATAAATTGAATCAGGATTCAAATCATGAATTGAATCATGAATCATGAATTGAATCATGAATTGAATCATGAATCATGAATTGAATCATGAATCATGAATCTTGAATCAGGAATTGAATCATGAATCATGAATCATGAATCATGAATTGAATCATGAATTGAATCATGAATCATGAATTATGAATCATGAATTGAATCATGAATCAGGAATCATGAATCGAATCATGAATCATGAATCATTAATTGAATCATGAATCATGAATCATGAATTGAATCATGAATTGAATCATGAATTGAATCATGAATCATGAATCATGAATTGAATCATGAATCATGAATCATGAAATGAAACATGAATCATGAATCATGAATTGAATCATGAATATTGAATTGAATCATGAATCATGAATCATGAATCGAATCATGAATCATGAAACATGAATTGAATCATGAATCATGAAACATGAATTGAATCATGAATCATGAATTGAATCATGATTAATGAAACATGAATTGAATCATGAATCATGAATTGAATCATAAATCATGAATCATGAATTGAATCATGAATCATGAATCGAATCATAAATCATGAATTATGAATCATGAATCGAATCATGAATCATGAATTTAATCATGAATCGAAACATGAATCATGAATCATGAATTGAATCATGAATCATGAATCGAATCATGAATCTTGAATCATGAATTGAATCATGAATCATGAATCATGAATCATGAATTGAATCATGAATCATGAATCATGAATCATGAATCAAGAATCATGAATCAAATCATGAATCATGAATTGAATCATGAATCATGAATTATGAATTGAATCATGAATCATAATTCATGAATCATGAATTATGAATCATGAATTATGAATTAAATCATGAATCATGAATCATGAATCATGAATTGAATCATGAATCGAATCATGAATCAAGAATCTTGAATCGAATCATGAATCATGAATCATGAATTGAATCATGAATTGAATCATGAATTGAATCATGAATCATGAATTGAATCATGAATCATGAATTATGAATCATGAATTGAATCATGAATCATGAATTGAATCATGAATCATGAATCATGAATCATGAATTGAATCATGAATCATAAATCGAATCATGAATCATGAATTGAATCATGAATCATGAATCATGAATTGAATCATGAATTGAATCATGAATCATGAATTGAATCATGAATTAAATCATGAATCATGAATCATGAATCATAAATTGAATCATGAATTGAATCATGAATCATGAGTTGAATCATGAATCATGAATCATGAATTGAATCATGAATCATGAATCAAGAATCATGAATTGAATCATGAATCATGAATTGAATCATGAATCATGAATCATGTATTGAATCATGAATCATGAATCAAGAATCATGAATTGAATCATAAATCCTGAATTGAATCATGAATCATGAATCATGAATCGAATCATGAATCATGAATCAAGAATCATGAATTGAATCATGAATCATGAATCGAATCATGAATCATGAATTGAATCATGAATCGAAACATGAATAATGAATCATGAATTGAATCATGAATCGAATCATGAATCTTGAATCATGAATTGAATCATGAATCATGAATCATGAATCATGAATCATGAATTAAATCATGAATCATGAATCATGAATCGAATCATGAATCATGAATTGAATCATGAATCATGAATCATGAATCATGAATCATGAATTATGAATCATGAATTATGAATTGAATCATGAATCATGAATCATGAATTGAATCATGAATCATGAATCATAAATTGAATCATGAATCATGAATCGAATCATGAATCATGAATTGAATCATGAATCGAATCATGAATCATGAATCATGAATTGAATCATGAATCATGAATCGAATCATGAATCATGAATCAAATCATGAATCTTGAATCATGAATTGAATCATGAATCATGAATCATGAATCATGAATTGAATCATGAATCATGAATCATGAATCGAATCATTAATCATGAATCAAGAATCATGAATTGAATCATGAATCATGAATCATGAATCGAATCATGAATCATGAATTTAATCATGAATCATGAATCATGAATCGAATCATGAATCATGAATCAAGAATCATGAACTAAATCATGAATCATAAATTCAATCATGAATCATGAATCATGAATTGAATCATGAATCATGAATCATAAATCAAATCATGAATCATAAATTGAATCAGGATTCAAATCATGAATTGAATCATGAATCATGAATCTTGAATCAGGAATTGAATCATGAATCATGAATCATGAATCATGAATCATGAATTGAATCATGAATCCTGAATTGAATCATGAATCATGAATTGAATCATGAATTAAATCATGAATCATGAATAATAAATTGAATCATGAATCATGAATCATGAATTGAATCATGAATTGAATCATGAATTGAATCATGAATCATGAATTGAATCATGAATCATGAATCATGAAATGAAACATGAAACATGAATCATGAATTGAATCATGAATATTGAATTGAATCATGAATCATGAATCATGAATCGAATCATGAATCATGAAACATGAATCGAATCATGAATCATGAAACATGAATTGAATCATGAATCATGAATTGAATCATGAATCATGAAACATGAATTGAATCATGAATCATGAATTGAATCATAAATCATGAATCATGAATTGAATCATGAATCATAAATCGAATCATAAATCATGAATTATGAATCATGAATCGAATCATGAATCATGAATTTAATCATGAATCGAAACATGAATCATGAATCATGAATTGAATCATGAATCATGAATCGAATCATGAATCTTGAATCATGAATTGAATCATGAATCATAAATAATGAATCATGAATTGAATCATAAATCATGAATCATGAATCAAGAATCAAGAATCATGAATCGAATCATGAATCATGAATTGAATCATGAATCATGAATTATGAATTGAATCATGAATCATAATTCATGAATCATGAATTATGAATCATGAATTATGAATTAAATCATGAATCATGAATCATGAATTGAATCATGAATCGAATCATGAATCAAGAATCTTGAATCGAATCATGAATCATGAATCATGAATTGAATCATGAATTGAATAATGAATCATGAAATGAATCATGAATCATGAATTGAATCATGAATCATGAATTATGAATCATGAATTGAATCATGAATCATGAATCGAATCATGAATCATGAATCATGAATCATAAATTGAATCATGAATTGAATCATGAATCATGAGTTGAATCATGAATCATGAATCATGAATTGAATCATGAATCATGATTCATGAATCGAATCATGAATCATGAATTGAATCATGAATCATGAATCATGAATTGAATCATGAATCATGAATCAAGAATCATGAATTGAATCATGAATCATGAATTGAATCATGAATCATGAATCATGAATCGAATCATGAATCATGAATCAAGAATCATGAATTGAATCATGAATCATGAATTGAATCATGAATCATGAATCATGCAATATGAATCGAATCATGAATCATGAATCAAGAATCATGAATTGAATCATGAATCATGAATTGAATCATGAATTGAATCATGAATCATGAATTGAATCATGAATCATGAATCATGAATTGAATCATGAATCATGAATCATGAATTGAATCATGAAATATGAATTGAATCATGAATCATGAATCATGAATCATGAATCATAAATTGAATCATGAAATATGAATTGAATCATGAATCATGAATCATGAATCATGAATTGAATTCATCAATCATGAATCATGAATTGAATCATGAATTGAATCTTGAATCATGAATCATGAATCATGAATCATAAATTGAATCATGAATCCTGAATTGAATCATGAATTGAATCATGAATCATGAATCATGAATTAAATCATTAATTATGAATCATTGATTGAATCATGAATCATGAATCGAATCATGAATCATGAATTGAATCATGAATCGAATCATGAATCATGAATTGAATCATGAATCATGAATCGAATCATGAATCATGAATCGAATCTTGAATCTTGAATCATGAAATGAATCATGCATCATGAATCATGAATCATAAATCGAATCATGAATCATGAATCAAGAATCATGAATTGAATCATGAATCATGAATTGAATCATGAATCATGAATCATGAATTGAATCATGAATCATGAATCAAGAATCATGAATTGAATCATGAATCATGAATTGAATCATGAATCGAATCATGAATCATGAATTGAATCATGAATCATGAATCGAATCATGAATCATGAATCGAATCTTGAATCTTGAATCATGAAATGAATCATGCATCATGAATCATGAATCATAAATCGAATCATGAATCATGAATCAAGAATCATGAATTGAATCATGAATCATGAATTGAATCATGAATCATGAATCATGAATTGAATCATGAATCATGAATCTTGAATTGAATCATGAATCATGAATCATGAAGTGAATCATGAATCAAAAATCATGAATCGAATCATGAATCATGAATTGAATCATGAATCATGAATCATAAATTTAATCATGAATCATAAATCATGAATTGAATCATGAATCATGAATCATGAATTGAATCATGAATCATGAATCATAAATCAAATCATGAATAACAAATTGATTCAGGATTCAAATCATGAATTGAATCATGAATCATGAATTGAATCATAAATTGAATCAAGAATCATAAATTATGAATCATGAATTGCATCATGAATCATGAATCGAATCATGAATCATGAATCATGAATCATGATTTATGAATCATGAATTGAATCATGAATCATGAATCATGAATTGAATCATGAATCATGAATCATGAATCGAATCATGAATCATGAGTCCAGAATCATGAATCGAATCATGAATCATGAATCATGAATTATGAATTGAATCATGAATCATGAATCATAAATCGCATCATGAATCATGAATTGAATCACGAATCATGAATCATGAATTGAATCATGAATTGAATCATGAATCATGAATTGAATCATGAATTAAATCATGAATCATGAATCATGAATCATAAATTGAATCATGAATCATGAATCATAAATTGAATCATGAATTGAATCATAAATCATGAATTGAATCATGAATCATGAATTGAATCATGAATCATGATTCATGAATCGAATCATGAATCATGAATTGTATTCATCAATCATGAATCATGAATTGAATCATGAATCATGAATTGAATCATAAATCATGAATCATGATCATAAATCATGAATCATGAATCATGAATCATAAATTAAATCATGAATCATGAATCCTGAATTGAATCATGAATTGAATCATGAATCATGAATCATGAATTAAATCATTAATTATGAATCATGAATCGAATCTTGAATCATGAATCGAATCATGTAATCATGAATTGAATCATGAATCGAATCATGAATCATGAATTGAATCATGAATCATGAATCGAATCATGAATCGAATCTTGAATCTTGAATCATGAATTGAATCATTGACATGAACATGAATCATAAATCGAATCATGATCATGAATCAAGAATCATGAATTGAATCATGAATCATGAATTGAATCATGAATCATGAATCATGAATTGAATCATGAATCTTGAATCATGAATCATGAATTGAATGATGAATAATGAATCGAATCATGAATCTTGAATCATGATTGAATCATGAATCATGAATCATGAATCATGAATTGAATCATGAATCATGAATCATGAATCGAATCATGAATCATGAATCAAGAATCATGAATCGAATCATGAATCATGAATTATGAATTGAATCAATGAATTGAATCATGAATCATGAATCATGAATTGAATCATGAATCATGAATCATGAATCATGAATCATGAATCATGAATTGAATTATGAATCATGAATCTTGAATCATGAATCATGAATTGAATCAAGAATCATAAATTATGAATCATGAATTGAATCATGAATCAGGAATTGAATCATGAATCATGAATTATGAATTGAATCATGAATCATGAATCATGAATCATGAATCATGATTGAATCATGAATCATGAATCATGAATCGATCATGAATCATGAATTGAATCATGAATCATGAATCATGAATCATGAATTGAATCATGAATACATGAATCATGAATCGAATCATGAATCATGAGTTCCAGAATCATGTATCAATTCATGAATCATGAATTCATGAATTATGAATTGAATCATGAATCATGAATCATGAATCGAATCATGAATCATGAATTGAATCAGGAAATCATGAATTGAATCATGATTGAATCACGAATCATGAATTGAATCCTGAATTAAATCATGAATCCATGAAATCATAAATTGAATCATGATTGAATCATAAATCATGAATTGAATCATGAATCATGAATTGAATCATGAATCATGAATTGAATCATGAATCATGATTCATGAGTCGAATCATGAATCATGAATTGAATCATGAATCATGAATTGAATCATGAAATATGAATTGAATCATGAATCATGAATCATGAATCATGAATTGAATTCATCAATCATGAATCATGAATTGAAATCATGAATTGAATCATGAATCATGAATTGAATCATGAATCATGAATCATGAATCATAAATTGAATCATGAATCATGAATCCTGAATTGAATCATGAATTGAATCAATGAATCATGAATCATGAATTAAATCATTAATTATGAAGCATTAATTGAATCATGAATCATGAATCGAATCATGAATCATGAATTGAATCATGAATCGAATCATGTAATCATGAATTGAATCATGAATCATGAATCGAATCATGAATCATGAATCAAATCTTGAATCTTGAATCATGAATTGAATCAATGCATCATGAATCATGAATCATAAATCGAATCATGAATCATGAATCAAGAATCATGAATTGAATCTTTGAATCATGAATTGAATCATGAATCATGAATTTGAATCATGAATCATGAATCATAAATTGAATCTATGAATCATGAATTATGAATTGAATCATGAATTCATGAATCATGAATCATAATTCATGAAGTGAATCATGAATCATGAATCAATAATCATGAATTGAATGATGAATAATGAATCGAATCATGAATCTTGAATCATGAATTGAATCATGAATCATGAATCATGAATCATGAATTGAATCATGAATCATGAATCATGATCGAATCATGAATCATGAATCAAGAATCATGAATCGAATTATGAATCATGAATTATGAATTGAATCATGAATCATGAATTGAATCATGAATCAATGAATCATGAATTGAATCATGAATCATGAATCATGAATCATGAATCAGTGAATTGAATTATGAATCATGAATCTTGAATCATGAATCATGAATTGAATCAAGAATCATAAATTATGAATCATGAATTGAATCATGAATCAGGAATTGAATCATGAATCATGAATTATGAATTTGAAATCATGAATCATGAATCATGAATCATGAATTGAATCATGAATCATGAATCATGAATCGAATCATGAATCATGAATTGAATCATGAATCATGAATCATGAATCATGAATTGAATCATGAATCATGAATCATGAATCGACTCATGAATCATGAGTCCAGAATCATGAATCGATTCATGAATCATGAATCATGAATTATGAATTGAATCATGAATCATGAATCATGAATCGAATCATGAATCATGAATTGAATCAGGAATCAAGAATCATGAATTGAATCATGAATTGAATCCATGAATCATGAATTGAATCCTGAATTAAATCATGAATCATGAATCATAAATTGAATCATGAATTGAATCATTAAATCATGAATTGAATCATGAATCATGAATCATGAATTGAATCATGAAATATGAATTGAATCATGAATCATGAATCATGAATCATGAATTGAATTCATCAATCATGAATCATGAATTGAATCATGATTGAATCATGAATCATGAATTGAATCATGAATCATGAATCATGAATCATAAATTGAATCATGAATCATGAATCCTGAATTGAATCATGAATTGAATCATGAATCATGAATCATGAATTAAATCATTAATTATGAATCATTAATTGAATCATGACATCATGAATCGAATCATGAATCATGAATTGAATCATGAATCGAATCATGAATCATGAATTGAATCATGAATCATGAATCGAATCATGAATCATAAATCAAATCTTGAATCTTGAATAATGAATTGAATCATGCTCATGAATCATGAATCATAAATCGAATCATAATCATGAATCAAGAATCATGAATTGAATCATGAATCATGAATTGAATCATGAATCATGAATTGAATCATGAATCATGAATCATAAATTGAATCATGAATCATGAATTATGAATTGAATCATGAATCATGAATCATGAATCATAATTCATGAAGTGAATCATGAATCATGAATCAAAATCATGAATTGAATCATGAATCATGAATTGAATCATGAATCCATGAATCATAAATTTAATCATGAATCATAATCATGAATTAAATCATGAATCATGAATCATGAATTGAATCATGAATCATGAATCATAAATCAAATCATGAATAACAAATTGAATCAGGATTCAAATCATGAATTGAATCATGGAATCATGAATTGAATCATGAATTGAAATCATGAATCATGAAGCATGAATTGAATCATGAATCATGAATCATAAATCAAATCATGAATAATAAATTGAATAGGATTCGAATCATGAATTGAAATCATGAATCATGAATTGAATCATAAATTGAGTCAAGAATCATAAATTATGAATCATGAATTGCATCATGAATCATGAATCATGAATCATGAATCATGAATCATAAATTGAATCATGAATCATGAATCGAATCATGAATCATGAATCATGAATCATGAATCATGATCATAATCATGAATCATGAATTGAATCATGAATCATGAATCATGAATTGAATCATGAATCATGAATCATGAATCGAATCATGAATCATGAGTCCAGAATCATGAATCGAATCATAAATCGCGAATCATGAATTATGAATTGAATCATGAATCATGAATCATAAATCGCATCATGAATCATGAATTGAATCACGAATCATGAATCATGAATTGAATCATGAATTGAATCATGAATCATGAATTGAATCATGAATTAAATCATGAATCATGAATCATGAATCATAAATTGAATCATGAATTGATCATAATCATGATTGAATCATGAATCATGAATTGAATCATGAATCATGATTATGAATCGAATCATGAATTGAATCATGAATCATGAATCATGAATTGAATCATGAATTATGAATTAATTCATGAATCATGAAATCATGAATCATGAATTGAATTCATCAATCATGAATCATGAATTGAATCATGAATTGAATCATGAATCATGAATTGAATCCATGAATCATGAATCATTGAATCATGAATCATAAATTGAATCATGAATCATGAATCCTGAATTGAATCATGAATTAAATCATGAATCATGAATAATAAATTGAATCATGAATCATGAATCATGAATTGAATCATGAATTGAATCATGAATTGAATCATGAATCATGAATCATGAATTGAATCATGAATCATGAATCATGAAAATTAAACATGAAACATGAATCATGAATTGAATCATGAATATTGAATTGAATCATGAATCATGAATCATGAATCGAATCATGAATCATGAAACATGAATCGAATCATGAATCATGAAACATGAATTGAATCATGAATCATCAATCATGAATTGAATCATGAATCATGAAACATGAGTTGAATCATGAATCATGAATTGAATCATAAATCATGAATCATGAATTGAATCATGAATCATAAATCGAATCATAAATCATGAATTATGAATCATGAATCGAATCATGAATCATGAATTGAATCATAATCATGAATCATGATCATGAATCAAGAATCATGATCGAATCATGAATCATGAATTGAATCATGAATCATGAATTATGAATTGAATCATGAATCATAATTCATGAATCATGAATTATGAATCAGAATTATGAATTAAATCATGAATCATGAATCATGAATTGAATCATGAATCGATCATGAATCAAGAATCTTGAATCGAATCATGAATCATGAATCATGAATTGAATCATGAATTGAATAATGAATCATGAATTGAATCATGAATCATGAATTGAATCATGAATCATGAATTATGAATCATGAATTGAATCATGAATCATGAATCGAATCATGAATCATGAATCATGAATCATGAATCATAATTGAATCATGAATTGAATCATGAATCATGAGTTGAATCATGAATCATGAATCATGAATTGAATCATGAATCATGATTCATGAATCGAATCATGAATCATGAATTGAATCATGAATCATGAATCATGATTGAATCATGAATCATGAATCAAGAATCATGCATTGAATCATGAATCATGAATTGAATCATGAATCATGAATCATGATCGAATCATGAATCATGAATCAAGAATCATGAATTGAATCATGAATCATGAATTGAATCATGAATCATGAATCATGCAATATGAATCGAATCATGAATCATGAATCAAGAATCATGAATTGAATCATGAATCATGAATTTAATCATGAATTGAATCATGAATCATGAATTGAATCATGAATCATGAATAATGAATTGAATCATGAATCATGAATCATGAATCATGAATCATGAATTGAATCATGAATCATGAATCTTGAATTGAATCATGAATCATGAATCAAGAATCATGAATTGAATCATGAATCATGAATTGAATCATGAATCATGAATCATGAATCGAATCATGAATCATGAATCAAGAATCATGATAAATCATGAATCATGAATTGAATCATGAATCATGAATCATGAATCATGAATTGAATCATGAATCATGAATCAAGAATCATGAATTGAATATGAATCATGAATTGAATCATGAATCATGAATCATGAATTGAATCATGAATCATGAATCATGAATCATGAATCATGAATTGAATCATGAATCATGAATCGAATCATGAATCATGAATCGAATCATGAATCATGAATCAAGAATCATGAATTGAATCATGAATCATGAATTGAATCATAAATCATGAATCATGCAATAATCGAATCATGAATTGAATCAGATATGAGAATCATGAATCATGAATCATGCAATATGAATCGAATCATGAATCATGAATCAAGAATCATGAATTGAATCATGAATCATGAATTGAATCATGAAATCATGAATCATGTGAATCATGAATCATGAATCATGAATTGAATCATGAATCATGAATCATGAATTGAATCATGAATCATGAATCTTGAATCATGAATCATGAATTGAATCAAGAATCATAAATTATTGAATCATGAATTGAATCATGAATCAGGAATTGAATCATGAATCATGAATCATGAATCATGAATCGAATCATGAATCATGAATCATGAATCGAATCATGAATCATGAATCATGAATTGAATCATGAATCATGAATCATGAATCGAATCATGAATCATGAGTCCAGAATCATGAATCGATTCATGAATCATTGAATCATGAATTATGAATTGAATCATGAATCCATGAATCATAAATCGAATCATGAATCATGAATTGAATCAGGAATCATGAATCATGAATTGAATCATGAATCATGAATTGAAATCCTAAATTAAATCATGAATCATGAATCATGAATCATAAATCGAATCATGAATCATGAATTGAATCAGGAATCATGAATCATGAATTGAATCATGAATCATGAATTGAATCCTAAATTAAAATCATGAATCATGAATCATGAATCATGAAATTGAATCATGAATTGAATCATAAATCATGAATTGAATCATGAATCATGAATTGAATCATGAATCATGATTCATGAATCGAATCATGAATCATGAATTGAATCATGAATCATGAATCATGAATTGAATCATGAAATATGAATTGAATCATGAATCATGAATCATGAATCATGAATTGAATTCATCAATCATGAATCATGAATTGAATCATGAATTGAATCATGAATTATGAATTGAATCATGAATCATGAATCATAAATCGCATCATGAATCATGAATTGAATCACGAATCATGAATCATGAATTGAATCATGAATCATGAATTGAATCATGAATTAAATCATGAATCATGAATCATGAATCATAAATTGAATCATGAATCATAAATTGAATCATGAATTGAATCATAAATCATGAATTGAATCATGAATCATGAATTGAATCATGAATCATGATTCATGAATCGAATCATGAATCATGAATTGAATTCATCAATCATGAATCATGAATTGAATCATGAATCATGAAATTGAATCATAAATCATGAATCATGAATCATGAATCATAAATTAAATCATGAATCATGAATCCTGAATTGAATCATGAATTGAATCATGAATCATGAATCATGAATTAAATCATTAATTATGAATCATGAATCGAATCTTGAATCATGAATCGAATCATGAATCATGAATTGAATCATGAATCGAATCATGAATCATGAATTGAATCATGAATCATGAATCGAATCATGAATCATGAATCGAATCTGAATCTTGAATCATGAATTGAATCATGAATCATGAATCATGAATCATAAATCGAATCATGAATCATGAATCAAGAATCATGAATTGAATCATGAATCATGAATTGAATCATGAATCATGAATCATGGAATTGAATCATGAATCTTGAATCATGAATCATGAATTGAATGATGAATAATGATCGAATCATGAATCTTGAATCATGAATTGAATCATGAATCATGAATCATGAATCATGAATTGAATCATGAATCATGAATCATGAATCGAATCATGAATCATGAATCAAGAATCATGAATCGAATCATGAATTATTAATTATGAATTGAATCATGAATCATGAATTGAATCATGAATCATGAATCATGAATTGAATCATGAATCATGAATCATGAATCATGAATCATGTATTGAATTATGAATCATGAATCTTGAATCATGAATCATGAATTGAATCAAGAATCATAAATTATGAATCATGAATTGAATCATGAATCAGGAATTGAATCATGAATCATGAATTATGAATTGAATCATGAATCATGAATCATGAATCATGAATCATGAATTGAATCATGAATTCATTGGAATCATGAATCGAATCATGAATCATGAATTGAATCATGAATCATGAATCATGAATCATGAATTGAATCATGAATCATGAATCATGAATCGAATCATGAATCATGAGTCCAGAATCATGAATCGATTCATGAATCATGAATCTATGAATTATGAATTGAATCATGAATCATGAATCATGAATCGAATCATGAATCATGAATTGAATCAGGAATCATGAATCATGAATTGAATCATGAATTGAATCATGAATCATGAATTGAATCCTGAATTAAATCATGAATCATGAATCATGAATCATAAATTGAATCATGAATTGAATCATAAATCATGAATTGAATCATGAATCATGAATTGAATCATGAATCATGAATTGAATCATGAATCATGATTCATGAGTCAAATCATGAATCATGAATTGAATCATGAATCATGAATCATGAATTGAATCATGAAATATGAATTGAATCATGAATCATGAATCATGAATCATGAATTGAATTCATCAATCATGAATCATGAATTGAATCATGAATTGAATCATGAATCATGAATTGAATCATGAATCATGATCATGAATCATAAATTGAATCATGAATCATGAATCCTGAATTGAATCATGAATTGAATCATGAATCATGAATCATGAATTAAATCATTAATTATGAATCAATTAATTGAATCATGAATCATGAATCGAATCATGAATCATGAATTGAATCATGAATCGAATCATGAATCATGAATTGAATCATGAATCATGAATCGAATCATGAATCATGAATCAAATCTTGAATCTTGAATCATAAATTGAATCATGAATCATGAATCATAAATTGAATCATGAATTGAATCATAAATCATGAATTGAATCATGAATCATGAATTGAATCATGAATCATGATTCATGAATCGAATCATGAATCATGAAATTGAATTCATCAATCATGAATCATGAATTGAATCATGAATCATGAATTGAATCATAAATCATGAATCATGAATCATGAATCATAAATTAAATCATGTAATCATGAATCCTGAATTGAATCATGAATTGAATCATGAATCATGAATCATGAATTAAATCATTAATTATGAATCATGAATCGAATCTTGAATCATGAATCGAATCATGAATCATGAATTGAATCATGAATCGAATCATGAATCATGAATTGAATCATGAATCATGATCGAATCATGAATCATGAATCGAATCTTGAATCTTGAATCATGAATTGAATCATGAATCATGAATCATGAATCATAAATCGAATCATGAATCATGAATCAAGAATCATGAATTGAATCATGAATCATTAATTGAATCATGAATCATGAATCATGAATTGAATCATGAATCTTGAATCATGAATCATGAATTGAATGATGAATAATGAATCGAATCATGAATCTTGAATCATGAATTGAATCATGAATCATGAATCATGAATCATGAATTGAATCATTGAATCATGTATCATGAATCGAATCATGAATCATGAATCAAGAATCATGAATCGAATCACGAAATCATGAATTATGAATTGAATCATGAATCATGAATTGAATCATGAATCATGAATTGAATCATGAATCATGAATCATGAATCATGAATCATGAATTGAATTAATGAATCATGAATCTTGAATCATGAATCATGAATTGAATCAAGAATCATAAATTATGAATCATGAATTGAATCATGAATCAGGAATTGAATCATGAATCATGAATTATGAATTGAATCATGAATCATGAATCATGAATCATGAATCATGAATTGAATCATGAATCATGAATCATGAATCGAATCATGAATCATGAATTGAATCATGTAATCATGAATCATGAATCATGAATTGAATCATGAATCATGAATCGAATCATGAATCATGAGTCCAGAATCAATGAATCGATTCATGAATCATGAATCATGAATTATGAATTGAATCATGAATCATGAATCATGAATCGAATCATGAATCATGGAATTGAATCAGGAATCATGAATCATGAATTGAATCATGAATTGAATCATGAATCATGAATTGAATCCTGAATTAAATCATGAATCATGAATCATGAATCATAAATTGAATCATGAATTGAATCATAAATCATGAATTGAATCATGAATCATGAATTGAATCATGAATCATGAATCATGAATCATAAATTGAATCATGAATCATGAATCCTGAATTGAATCATGAATTGAATCATGAATCATGAATCATGAATTAAATCATTAATTATGAATCATTAATTGAATCATGAATCATGAATCGAATCATGAATCATGATCGAATCATGAATCATGAAATTGATCAATGAATCGAATCATGAATCATGAATTGAATCATGAATCATGAATCGAATCATGAATCATGAATCAAATCTTGAATCTTGAATCATGAATTGAATCATGCATCATGAATCATGAATCATAAATCGAATCATGAATCATGAATCAAGAATCATGAATTGAATCATGAATCATGAATTGAATCATGAATCATGAATTGAATCATGAATCATGAATCATAAATTGAATCATGAATCATGAATTATGAATTGAATCATGAATCATGAATCATGAATCATAATTCATGAAGCTGAATCATGAATCATGAATCAAAAATCATGAATTGAATCATGAATCATGAATTGAATCATGAATCATGAATCATAAATTTAATCATGAATCATAAATCATGAATTAAATCATGAATCATGAATCATGAATTGAATCATGAATCATGAATCATAAATCAAATCATGAATAATAAATTGAATCAGGATTCGAATCATGAATTGAATCATGAATCATGAATTGAATCATAAATTGAATCAAGAATCATAAATTATGAATCATGAATTGCATCATGAATCATGAATCATGAATCATGAATCATGAATCATGAATCATGATTGAATCATGAATCATGAATCGAATCATGAATCATGAATCATGAATCATGAATCATGAATCATGAATCATGAATCATGAATTGAATCATGAATCATGAATCATGAATTGAATCATGAATCATGAATCATGAATCGAATCATGAATCATGAGTCCAGAATCATGAATCGAATCATAAATCGCGAATCATGAATTATGAATTGAATCATGAATCATGAATCATAAATCGCATCATGAATCATGAATTGAATCACGAATCATGAATCATGAATTGAATCATGAATTGAATCATGAATCATGAATTGAATCATGAATTAAATCATGAATCATGAATCATGAATCATAAATTGAATCATGAATTGAATCATAAATCATGAATTGAATCATGAATCATGAATTGAATCATAAATCATGATTCATGAATCGAATCATGAATCTGAATCATGAATCATGAATTAATCTCATGAAGCATGAATCATGAATCATGAATTGAATTCATCAATCATGAATCATGAATTGAATCATGAATTGAATCATGAATCATGAATTGAATCATGAATCATGAATCATGAATCATGAATCAGAAACTTGAATCATGAATCATGAATCCTGAATTGAATCATGAATTAAATCATGAATCATGAATAATAAATTGAATCATGAATCATGAATCATGAATTGAATCATGAATTGAATCATGAATTGAATCATGAATCATGAATCATGAATTGAATCATGAATCATGAATCATGAAATGAAACATGAAACATGAATCATGAATTGAATCATGAATATTGAATTGAATCATGAATCATGAATCATGAATCGAATCATGAATCATGAAACATGAATCGAATCATGAATCATGAAACATGAATTGAATCATGAATCATGAATTGAATCATGAATCATGAAAACATGAATTGAATCATGAATCTATGAATTGAATCATAAATCATGAATCATGAATTGAATCATGAATCATAAATCGAATCATAAATCATGAATTATGAATCATGAATCGAATCATGAATCATGAATTTAATCATGAATCGAAACATGAATCATGAATCATGAATTGAATCATGAATCATGAATCGAATCATGAATCTTGAATCATGGAATTGAATCATGAATCATGAATCATGAATCATGAATTGAATCATAAATCATGAATCATGAATCATGAATCAAGAATCATGAATCGAATCATGAATTGAATCATGAATCATAATTCATGAATCATGAATTATGAATCATGAATTATGAATTAAATCATGAATCATGAATTGAATCATGAATCGAATTCATGAATCAAGAATCTTGAATCGAATCATGAATCATGAATCATGAATTGAATCATGAATTGAATAATGAATCATGAATCATGAATTGAATCATAAATCATGAATCATGAATCATGAATCAAGAATCATGAATCGAATCATGAATTGAATCATGAATCATAATTCATGAATCATGAATTATGAATCATGAATTATGAATTAAATCATGAATCATGAATTGAATCATGAATCGAATCATGAATCAAGAATCTTGAATCGAATCATGAATCATGAATCATGAATTGAATCATGAATTGAAATAATGAATCATGAATTGAATCATGAATCATGAATTGAATCATGAATCATGAATTATGAATCATGATTTGAATCATGAATCATGAATCGAATCATGAATCATGAATCATGAAATCATGAATCATAAATTGAATCATGAATTGAATCATGAATCATGAGTTGAATCATGAATCATGAATCATGAATTGAATCATGATTCATGATTCATGAATCGAATCATGAATCATGAATTGAATCATGAATCATGAATCATGAATTGAATCATGAATCATGAATCATGAATCATGAATTAAATCATGAATCATGAATCATGAATTGAATCATGAATTGAATCATGAATCATGAATCATGAATTGAATCATGAATTGAGAATCATGAATCATGAATTGAATCATGAATCATGAATCATGAATCATAAATTGAATCATGAATCATGAATCCTGAATTGAATCATGAATTGAATCATGAATCATGAATCATGAATTAAATCATTAATTATGAATCATTAATTGAATCATGAATCATGAATCGAATCATGAATCATGAATTGAATCATGAATCGAATCATGAATCATGAATTGAATCATGAATCATGAATCGAATCATGAATCATGAATCGAATCTTGAATCTTGAATCATGAAATGAATCATGCATCATGAATCATGAATCATAAATCGAATCATGAATCATGAATCAAGAATCATGAATTGAATCATGAATCATGAATTGAATCATGAATCATGAATCATGAATTGAATCATGAATCATGAATCTTGAATTGAATCATGAATCATGAATCATGAAGGTGAATCATGAATCATGAATCAAAAATCATGAATCGAATCATGAATCATGAATTAGAATCATGAATCATGAATCATAATTTAATCATGAATCATAAATCATGAATTGAATCATGAATCATGAATCATGAATTGAATCATGAATCATGAATCATAAATCAAATCATGAATAACAAATTGATTCAGGATTCAAATCATGAATTGAATCATGAATCATGAATTGAATCATGAATTGAATCATGAATCATGAATCATGAATTGAATCATGAATCATGAATCATAAATCAAATCATGAATAATAAATTGAATCAGGATTCGAATCATGAATTGAATCATGAATCATGAATTGAATCATAAATTGAATCAAGAATCATAAATTATGAATCATGAATTGCATCATGAATCATGAATCGAATCATGAATCATGAATCATGAATCATGATTTATGAATCATGAATTGAATCATGAATCATGAATTTATGAATTGAATCATGAATCATGAATCATAAATCGCATCATGAATCATGAATTGAATCACGAATCATGAATCATGAATTGAATCATAAATTGAATCATGAATCATGAATTGAATCATGAATTAAATCATGAAATCATGAATCATGAATCATAAATTTGAATCATGAATCAATGAATCATAAATTGAATCATGAATTGAATCATAAATCATGAATTGAATCATGAATCATGAATTGAATCATGAATCATGATTCATGAATCGAATCATGAATCATGAATTGAATTCATCAATCATGAATCATGAATTGAATCATGAATCATGAATTGAATCATAAATCATGAATCATGAATCATGAATCATAAATTAAATCATGAATCATGAATCCTGAATTGAATCATGAATTGAATCATGAATCATGAATTAAATCATTAATTATGAATCATGATCGAATCTTGAATCATGAATCGAATCATGAATCATGAATTGAATCATGAATCGAATCATGAATCATGAATTGAATCATTGAATCATGAATCGAATCATGAATCATAGAATCGAATCTTGAATCTTGAATCATGAATTGAATCATGAATCATGAATCATGAATCATAAATCGAATCATGAATCATGAATCAAGAATCATGAATTGAATCATGATCATGAATTGAATCATGAATCATGAATCATGAATTGAATCATGAAACTTGAATCATGAATCATGAATTGAATGATGAATAATGAATCGAATCATGAATCTTGAATCATGAATTGAATCATGAATCATGAATCATGAATCATGAATTGAATCATGAATCATGAATCATGAATCGAATCATGAATCATGAATCAAGAATCATGAATCGAATCATGAATCATGAATTATGAATTGAATCATGAATCATGAATTGAATCATGAATCATGAATCATGAATTGAATCATGAATCATGAATCATGAATCATGAATTTGAATTATGAATCATGAATCTTGAATCATGAATCATGAATTGAATCAAGGAATCATAAATTATGAATCATGAATTGAATCATGAATCAGGAATTGAATCATGAATCATAAAATTATGATTGAATCATGAATCATGAATCATGAATCATGAATCATGAATTGAATCATGAATCATGAATCATGAATCGAATCATGAATCATGAATTGAATCATAATCATGAATCATGAATCATGAATTGAATGCATATGAATCATGAATCATGAATCGAATCATGAATCATGAGTCCAGAATCATGAATCAATTCATGAATCATGAATCATGAATTATGAATTGAATCATGAATCATGAATCATGAATCGAATCATGAATCATGAATTGAATCAGGAATCATGAATCATGAATTGAAATCATGAATTGAATCATGAATCATGAATTGAATCCTGAATTAAATCATGAATCATGAATCATGAATCATAAATTGAATCATGAATTGAATCATGAATCATAAATTGAATCATGAATTGAATCATAAATCATTGAATTGAATACATGAATCATGAAATTGAATCATGAATCATGAATTGAATCATGAATCATGATTCATGAGTCGAATCATGAATCATGAATTGAATCATGAATCATGAATCATGAATTGAATCATGAAATATGAATTGAATCATGAATCATGAATCATGAATCATGAATCATGGAATCGAATCATGAATCATGAATCAAGAATCATGAATCGAATCATGAATCATGAATTATGAATTGAATCATGAATCATGAATTTGAATCATGAATCATGAATCATGAATTGAATCATGAATCATGAATCATGAATCATGAATCATGAATTGAATTATGAATCATGAATCTTGAATCATGAATCATGAATTGAATCAAGAATCATAAATTATGAAATCATGAATTGAATCATGAATCAGGAATTGAATCATGAATCATGAATTATGAATTGGAATCATGAATCATGAATCATGAATCGATGAATCATGAATTGAATCATGAATCATTAATCATGAATCGAATCATGAATCATGAATTGAATCATGAATCATGGACTCATGATTCATGATTCGATTCATGATTCATGATTCATGATTCAATTCATGATTCATGAATCATGAATCATGAATCGAATTCATGAATCATGAGTCCAGAATCATGAATCGATTCATGGAATCATGAATCATGAATTATGAATTGAATCATTGAATCATGAATCATGAATCGAATCATGAATCATGAATTGAATCAGGAATCATGAATCATGAATTGGAATCATGAATTGAATCATGAATCATGAATTGAATCCTGAATTAAATCATGAATCATGAATCATGAATCATAAATTGAATCATGAATTGAATCATAAATCATGAATTGAATCATGAATCATGAATTGAATCATGAATCATGAATTGAATCATGAATCATGATTCATGAGTCGAATCATGAATCATGAATTGAATCATGAATCATGAATCATGAATTGAATCATGAAATATGAATTGAATCATGAATCATGAATCATGAATCATGAATTGAATTCATCAATCATGAATCATGAATTGAATCATGAATTGAATCATGAATCATGAATTGAATCATGAATCATGAATCATGAATCATAAATTGAATCATGAATCATGAATCCTGAATTGAATCATGAATTGAATCATGAATCATGAATCATGAATTAAATCATTAATTATGAATCATTAATTGAATCATGAATCATGAATCGAATCATGAATCATGAATTGAATCATGAATCGAATCATGAATCAATGAATTGAATCATGAATCATGAATCGAATCATGAATCATGAATCAAATTCTTGAATCTTGAATCATGAATTGAATCATGCATCATGAATCATGAATCATAAATCGAATCATGAATCATGAATCAAGAATCATGAATTGAATCATGAATCATGAATTGAATCATGAATCATGAATTGAATCATGAAA